>NW_028281389.1:467500-622500 GCF_059751285.1 Brachycentrus maculatus | reverse complement strand
TATTTAGAACCTTTTTTTACAGTGACCCACTAAGCCACCTTGTGTGTCTTGTCGGTGAAGTTCTTTTTTAATAAATTTTTTATTGTTTTTAACGATTTTAACCTAATATAGACACAAAAAAGAGAAAAAAATTAAGAATATAAACATTTTACAATTTTCATAAAATTTACTCTTGATCATTTACCCATTCCTTTATTTTCCCTTTGTTTCATATTTTATTTTAACCTCTAACATCCGTCGGCAACAAATTATAATTTTTCGGAACGATATATTGCAGTGTTCGACTCCCGTATTTACTGTAAATTCTTGGGACTATCAAACCTTCGTTGTGTGTAAATCGTGTATCATGGTTGTGTACTAAAGGATTTCGATATTTTTGTCTATAATATTAAAAAAAAACAATTGTAAAAGATAACTTTTTGAGCTTATTAAGGGCCCACAAATGTTGAATAGCGACAAAATCTCTTTAAACCCAGATAACATTTGACCTAATTGAATTTTTTTTCTTAAAAAACCGTTTTTAAATGGAAAAAATTAGTTTTAAATGGAAAACACTTGTTTTTTACCACTTGAGTTTATTTTATGACAACTTGTTTCGGAAGCTATGCTTCCATCTTCAAGTCTAAATTACATTTAAGCCTGATGATGAAAGCATAGCTTCCGAAACTAGTCGTCATAAAATAAACTCAAGTGGTAAAAAAAGTGTTTTTCATTTACAATTTCATCATGTCCTACCACAAAGTGAATGCCACAACAATAAATAAAAAAATTAATGTTTCTTCGAATTAAATTCAATGTTTTTGAAAGGTATGGAGTTAAATAAATCTTCTATAACTATATAAAAATCCAATACTTACGTATATTTTTTTTAAATCGCGCGTGAGATTGCGATTGGCTCTCCACACAGCCGGACGCGTAATGTATTCTATCATTGCGAATAAGGCCTTACTGTAAACACAACTACTTAATAATTAAAATGTAACTTTGTTTTAAGGTCACTATATTTATAGTGATTTTAAAATAAAGTTACATTTTAATTATAAAATGGGAAATCACAAAGTAAACAACTTTATAAAATGAAATAAAATTTATTGTATATTATATTTTATATTAGTTATTGTTTCGGTATTCAATTTGATATGCTTACATTAAAAAATAAAAACGGTTTATATTTATACCCGAAGATGCAAGCATCTGCAGTTTCCGAAACTAGTACTAGCAAAACATATTACTCGAGTAGCAAAAAAGTGTTTTATTTATAAATACATACAATAAAACCCTTATCCGCACCCCAATGGTGCATAGGGCACTGCTTCATATAAACGCAGTGTTATCTCGATCGTTTACACATAAAGGAAAGGTGATCAGCCCTCCGCTTCAGGTACCAGTCCAGGGTAATATTGAATAAATATTACTATGAAAAAATCACTTATATTTATTTGACCCCCCTGGGAATCGAACCCGGGACCTCCAGAACGGTAGCCGAGCATGCTGACCATTACACTACTGAGGCGGACGGAATTATTTATGATTTATATATTTTAAAATAATTACTATCCAATATCAGTAGGTTAGTGGGTAAATCTCATGACCTTGCTTCGTATAATATTAATAAAGACGTATGTCCATTTTAGCTGACCCAACCAGCTTTGTAAATAATGTTATCAAAATATTGCGTTATGTTCTTTAATGGTGTTGTCAATTTCTTTTCAGACGTATTTTAGCACACCTTGCAAGGTCTGGGTGTATACACATACTCGATTTACTATTATATATACATACATCACTGGACATGGAACTGGCAAAGGAAGGATGAAAGCAGAGTGAATGCTGTTGAAATGCGCTCCCTCAGACGAATGTGTGGAAAATCATTGTATGACAGAATTAAAAACGACGATATAAGAAAGGAATGTAAGGCTGAACGAGGAATAATTGAAAAGATTAGAAAGAGCTCTTTGCGGTGGTATGGACATGTGGAGCGAATGGATAGCGAGAGAATGACTAAGAAAATATATGTGGCGAATGTGAGAGGGAAAACAGAACGTGGACGACCGAAAAAGACTTGGCACGATCAGATCAATCAGAACCTAAAATCTGGCGGTGTCAAAAGTCTGCGTAATCGGAGGGCATGTATGACTAGATGTATGGATGTGAAGGAGGCTAGGAGTATATGTCAGGACAGAAGAGTGTGGCGTTCCATCCTCTCTGCCTACCCCTGCGGGGAAACGGCGTGATGGTAGTAGTAGTAGTAGTATACATACATCAAATTCCCAATAAACCATACACGTTACATACATAGCATAATAAATAAATAATAATAAATCCCTTACGGCACCCCAATGGTGAATAGGGCACTGTGTCTTAGAAACGCAGTGTTATCATGATCGTTTTATACATGAAGGAAAGGTGATCAGCCCTCCGCTTCAGGTACCAGTCCATGGTAATATTAAATAAATATTACAGTGAAAAAATTACTTATATTTATTTTACCCCCCTTGGGAATCGAACCCGGGACCTCCAGAACGGTAGCCGAGCGTGCTGACCATTACACTACGGAGGCGGACAATATACTCAATATACTATTATATATACATACATCAAATTCCCAATAAACCATACACGTTACATACGTCCCACACGTTAAATAGCATACTAAAATAAATTAAAATTCCCCATTATCTATGTTCCCACTAATAAAAAATAAAAAAATAACAAAGATTCTTCCAACCGTGTTGACGCAGTGATCTTGATCATTACTTACATGAAGGCAAGGTGATCACTCCTGCGCCTCAGGCACCAGTCCAGGGTAATATGAAATAAATATTAGTGGGTAAAATCACAAATATTTATCATCACCACCCTGGGAATCGAACCCGGGACGTCCAGCACGGTAGTTAAACACGCTGACCATTACAGCCATAATAAAGATTAATAAAACAAAATAAGATGCAGCTCCTACCCACTCTTTATCCTTCAACGTCCCAAGGACACAACTCTAAAATCTAGACCTAGCTTCACATGTTTTAAATTTTAAATTTAAAATGATGCGGAATGCATCGAAACACGTCGGCTGTCCAAAATCAAAACACAGTAAGGGACATTTTTTGTAGTACGTTTTTTTTTGCATTTTTGGACTACGTAGATTCTACTCTAGTCCAAAAATGCAAAAAAACGAACTCTAAAAAAATGTCCCTTACTGTGTTTTAAGTTTGGACAGCCGACGTGTCACAATACATTTTAAGAAATAGTGGGATTTACCAAATAAACTTACAACTTTTAAAATGTAGATTTACATTTTTGACATCTCAACAAAGATAAAGAAGAATATAAATATGACCCCTCCTCTCTTTCTTAAACTTGCTACCTGATTCTACCTATTTATCATTAGAATCCTAGAATACTTTTTTGTCTAATTGTTAATAATTGTTTTTTAGTTTTTTTTATAAAATCTATTACATCAGACAATAATATGTATTAACTTTTAAAAACGTCTGAGACATTACTATCTGTCGTTAGAATCCTAACTGTCGATCAAACCTCCTCCCTCTACCCCCTTCCCTAAACTCCCTTCTTCCTTTGCCCTCCTTATTATCGTCTTTTGTTAATTTGTGTTTCTTTTTAAATGTCAATTTGTAATTTATGTTTTTTTAAATGTTCAAGTACTATCTGCCCACTGATTGCAAACGGCTATATATGGTATCAAACGTTTTTGATCAATATCACTAGTCCGTCTTTGGTCGGTTGGAAGATATTGCTTTTTAGCAATAAGCCCGCCAATGTACTTTTTATTTTCTGTACATGAAGTTTGAATAAATATATAAATAAGTGGATATTTATAGGACTTATGACCTGTAGGCTTGTTAAGTGAACACCTTACACACGTACATCATTCACCATTCTACCCGTGATTAGTATAATTATCGATATTATATTTATACTGCACAAACACAGTAGTGTTACTGTAATTCCTTCCCTGTCCAAGCGGCCAGACCATAGAATGAATTACCTCTCCTTGTAAACAAATGCACCTTCTCTGATTACTTTTAGGAAACGTCTGAGACATTACTATCTATCATTAGAGCCTTAACTGCCCATCAAACCTCCTCCCTCTACCTCCTTCCCTAAACTCCCTTTTTGCCTTTTAAAATCCTATCCTATTCTATAAATGTCACATTCTTACATATCGTAGTCATACAGGAGAAAGTGACCAAGTGCATTGTTTTACAAAAACGTGATCATTGACTATTTGATGTCTTACTAGTTTAATATTGTCCTAAAAAAAATCCAAAGGATTAAACTTTTTTTTAATATGGAATGGCGTTGCACATGAAATACATTGCATTTGCCAATGTCAAGTTAATTGAATTCTAAATTTTAAAATATGATAGACTTATTATAAAAGTATAAATTTATTCCGTTTAATTTTTAAAAAAAAAAACAACTAAAAGTCTGGATTTTAAACATGAAAGTATGATACATTGACTTGTTAAAAATGACTAACTGCATTGGTGTTTATTTTCTTGCCAAGAAAAAGTGACTTGAATGGCCCTCCTGAACATTTTACGTTTTGTTAGTTGGTCACTTTCTCCTGTACGACTACGATATGCTAGTTCTTAGCATCATCTATGGTTATTAATTCCTTATTTATTGATTTGGCGTTTAATTTGTAGAACTCCATTTTAATTTATGTATTAATTTTAAATCAAACACAGATTTTTTGAGTCTACTAAGTTGTATTTTATTAACAAAAAACACATAAAAAATTATGTTGTGACAATCGTTTCGCCTTGTTAGGGCATTACCAAACGAATGTGAAGATCAAATGGACTACGGTCCTTATGTAGCTATACAATTCTAAGTGACAGTTTTAACACGTGCAGCAATAATTTATGGGAGACAACAGTAGCTAATGGGGGATGTAGGTATGTACCCTTATATTTATTTTCTGGGAAAGGAAGAATTTATTGACATGGCCATATTTTAGAGAATTAATATTTTAAAGCTTAATACAATTGTTGGTCATATTATTTTTAAGAATTTTTATATGTAGATGTAATTATTAGTTTATCAATAACGCATCATGCAAGCGTTTACATAGAGAGAGATGATGTACAGTAATAGTCTATTTAAATATGTTTAGCAGTAGTGAAGACCTAAGGTAGGTTTGTTCATTAGGTAATGGGGGATGTAGTAAACAATTGTCACAATATATTTTTTTATGTGTTTTTGTTAATAAAATACAACTTAGTAGACTCAAAAAATCTGTGTTTGATTTAAAATTAATACATAAGTTATTAGTTCCGTTCATTTGTCGAGTTATTATTGTTATTTTTTATAGATCAGTTCACCTTTTGCATTGTCGAAAATTGAAATTGAATTCCGCCGCACCAATTTGGATCAGGATCCGTGAAGTGAACCAAAAAGCATTGGCCTTGCCGGGCGAGAACCTTGGGTACTCGCTCGGCAAGGCCACCGGCACTTACTTCGCGAGAACACTCCTTATTATTATTCCAGCGAGCGCCGCTCGACAGATCTAGAAATGTCGGAAAAAATCCACCCGAAAATGAAAGTACGGCAAGCGCTAGAACAGTACGCCTCCTCGGTGCAATAGCTAGAACGTTTTAGTAACCATCTATCAACTTATCATTGCCTGGTAGAAAAGTAAGCTAAGGGCGTTTTCCACTACACGGTATTACAAGAAATTTTACCATCCGGCACTTCAGTTAGCGTAAAAAACGATACTTTACTGAGATTTTATATAAGTTGGTATTTAATAAGTAAAACATTAATTAAAAATGGATAGATTTTACCACAAAGTGACTGCCGAATCAATTAATGAAATTAAAAAAAGGACTGGCTTGGATTGGCTTGTGCTTTTGTCCATCTTTCTTTCGATCGGTGATCTTGATCGGTGCGTGAACACGTTGCGCTAAATTCGATCACGCTAAACTGTCGCAGTCGTTTTCATTTTTCAAAACCGGACTGCCGGACGGTGAAATCTATCGCCCTAAGGCAGCTTGTGCACTACACGGAATTTTACCGTCCGGCAGTCCGGTTTTTAAAAATAAAAGCGACTGCGACAGTTTAAGCGTGATCGAATTCACGCGCAACGTGTTCACGCACTGATCAAGAGCTCCGATCCGAAGAAAGATGGACAAAAGCACAAGCCAATCCAAGCCAATCATCCTTTTTTTACGCTAACTGAAGTGCCGGATGTTAAAATTCCGTGTAGTGCCCAAACGCCCTAAAAGTAAAGTAAATTGACTTGCCGGAATTGCTGGAGTGTAAACATGGATATGTACACGGAGTTTCCAGTCAAATCACCAGGGCTTCTGACGCCTTAGCGCTTCCCACGAGTGGAACAAACTCTAAATAAAGTAGCTAGTTACTTTTACATTTTGACATCTCAATATAGATGAAGAAGAATATGGAAGTATAGTCATTTACAGTGTTTACAGCCGTCATATGAAATTAAAAAAAATCTATAACTAGTAATATATATAAACCGAGAAAAGAAGCGAATACAAACGAATTCAATTTGTTAAAAATTTCAAAACTGGTTTTGAAAAAGTGACTACTTTTTATAAAGTTTTTTTATGTTTGGTAGTCAAACGTCATGCCCATTCCACTGCCCTGGCCGTCACTGCATAGAAGGTCTCTTTTTTTCTTTTGACGTCAGTTTTTTTTGTAATCATTATTATTAAGGTTATTCGACATAAAATAACCTTCATGTTAAATTCTAAGTGCTCGATCATTGTGGCGTTTTCCTGGTTACGGTAAAGTATGCAGGTACTAGATAAGATCTTAGAATTATCGTATAATATTTTGTAGATGTGATTATCGATGGCAACACCGCTCTTAAAATCGAAACTCCAGTGGATCAAAGGGACTAAGGCCAGAAAATTCAAATTAATTTCAACAATTCTCAAATTGAAATTAGACTTTTGCAAACCAAATTCAACCATTATCCAAGTAAATGCAGGTTTTATTAAAATTAATTCAACCGTTTTCCATTTAAATTTTGGCTTTCAGAAGCCAAATTCAAGCGTTTTTCAATTAAATTCAGCCTTTATTAAAACAAATTCAACCGTTATCCAAATAAATTCAGGATTTATTACACCAAATTCAACCGTTATCCAAATAAATTCAGGATATATTAAACCAAATTCAACCGTTATCCAAATAAATTCAGGATTTATTAAACCAAATTCAACCGTTACCCAAATAAATTCATGCTTTTTCGAAGAAAATCCAACCATCGTCCAATTAAATTCAGACTTTTTTTAAACCCAATTCAACCGTTATCCAAATAAATGCAGGCTTTTTCAAACAAAATTCAAACATTTTCCAACTAAACTCATGCTTTATCAAACAAAAAACAATCATTTACCTATTGAATTCAGATTTTATTACACCTAATCAACCATTTTGTAAATAAAGTCAGGTTTTATGAAATCAAATTGAAGCATTTTCCATTAAAATTCAGGCTTTATAAAACAAAATTCAACCGTTATCTAAATAAATTCAGTCATTTGGAAATCAAATTCAACCGTTTTCTAACTAAATTCAGCTTTTTCATACAAATCAAACCTATGTACTTTTATTGTGTGATATTTTTTATAGATAAAATGAATGTCTTTTAAATAGATTATAAAATTTATTGGGAATCGACATCCCAGGAGGCTAATCCCTCTTAAAAACAGGCCACAAGAAGATTATGTATATCGTAGTCATACAGGTGAAAGTGACCAAGTGCATTTTTTTACAAAAACGTGATCATTGACTATCTTACTAGCTTAATATTGCCCTGAAAAAAATCCCAAAGGATTTTAAACTTGGAAGTATGATATATTGACTAGTTTAAAATGTATTTATTTTCTTCCTATCAAAAGTGACTTAAATGGCCCTCCTGAACATTTTACGTTTAGTTAGGTGGTAACTTTCTCCTGTACGACTGCGATATATTAAATGTTAAAATTAACTTAAAAATTAGATTAAAGTAGACTGAATGCAGTCGAAATGCGATCTCTCAGAAGAATGTGCGACAAAGCGATGTATGATAGATGTGCGAATAGTGAAATAAGTAAGGAATGCAAAGCTGAGATAAGCATTATCGATAAAATTAAGAAAGGTGTGTTGAGATGGTTTGGACATGTACAAAGAATGAGTGAGGAAAGAACGGTAAAACAAATTTATGAGGCGAATGTTAGTGGGAAAAGAAGCAGAGGAAGACCGTGAAAAACATGGCACGATCAGGTATGCCAAATACTTGAAAGTGGTCAGGTTAGGAGTCGTAACAATCGGCGGGTATGTATGAGGAGACGCATGAACGTGGAAGAGGCGAAGAATGTTTGCAAGGACAGAGTGGTGTGGCGCTCTATTCTCTCTGCCTACCCCTGCGGGGAAGCGGCGTGATGGTTAGTTAGTTTAGTTAGTTTAAAAAAAAACACTGAATTTTAGAGTCTACTAAATTGTGTTTTGTATTTAAAAACACATAAAATGAAATTTAATATATAAAATTTAGTATATAAATTAAAATGGAGTTCTGCAAATTAAAAGCCATACATAATAATACTTTAAAATGTTATAGAAACTGACAAAATTTACTGTAAATTTACAATTGACAAATTTTGGTACGAGTAATTCCCGATAATTACCGAACAAGGCCACCGTAATGACGATTTGCTAACATTGTCTTTGCTGTAATGTGATGAAATCATATTGCAGTATGTGTAAACGACTATATTATGCATTGTAAACACACAATACAAACTTTTATAATTTTTTTACAATCGCAGTGAAATCGCAATCAAAGTGATATTAGTATATAACCACCCACCGAGATTTTCATGTCTACCGGTTTCGAAGGTACCCGTCTCTTCGTCAGGACAATCACTACACCAGCTTGCAAACAATACTACAAAAATTAAACACTCGAATAATCCACTTAATTGAGTTTTATTTTTATTTACGACTAGTTTCGAAAACGACAGTTGTTTTTATCTTCTGGTACAATTTAAAACTTTAATTTTACAGTTTTAATTTTTATTAAAATAATCATGTCATTCCACAAAGTCAATGCCGAATCAATAAATAATATAACAATACTACACGTCACCACCATAGCACTATAAACACACTTTTTTGGAATTCCTTGTTTTGTGATCAATCTCTTGACGCAGTGCATATAAGTTCATAACAGCCATCTATGTTGGATTGACAAAACTTACTTCGCAGAGATCCTTTTATTTGTATGCAAGTTACGAAACCCGGATTATTTTTACATATTGGGAAATGCCTGAAAACATGATTTTCGTTTTTTTTTATATAGCTTATAATTTGACGTGATTTTTTTTTATTCACAATGTTTTGTGTATGTCCAAATACACTGCGTAATCGGAGGGCACATTTGACTAGATGTATGGATGTGAAGGAGGCGAGGAGTGTGTGCCAGGACAGAAGAGTGTGGCGTTCCATCCTCTTTGCCTACCTCTGTATGCGTGATGGTAGTACTATGTATGTAATATTATTTTTGACATCTCATCAAAGATGAAGAAGAATATGGAAGTCTGGGCATTTACGGGGCTGACAACCGTCATAGGCTAGTTTAAGTGATCACTTTACACACGTGTAACATTCACTAATTCTACTCATTATTGACAACCCCACTACTCAAATTCTATATTTATATATATATATATATGGACAGGGCTTACGACTGTCGTAGGCTTGGTTAAGTGATCACTTTACACACGTGCAATATTCATCAATTCTACCCATGATTGACAACTACACTATAATTTTTTTGGAACTTATACATAAATTATAATATATAAAAAAAAAAAAAATATATTTATATATATATATATATATATATATATATATATATATATATATATATATATATATATATATATATATATATATATATATATATATATATATATATATATATATATATATATATATATATATATATATATATATATATATATATATATATATATATATATATATATATATATATATATATATATATATATATATATATATATATATATATATATATATATATATATATATATATATATATATATATATATATATATATATATATATATATATATATATATATATATATGAACCAATTTCGAAACATTGTTCTTGAATCACCAGAACTTCACTAGAGACATCTATTGGTGAGATGAAAAGAATGAATGTTACACGCGTGTAAAGTGATCACTTAAACCAACCTATGACGGTCGTCAGCCCCGTAAACGCCCAGACTTCCATATTCACCTTCATCATTGATGAGATGTCAAAAATAATATGAAAATAACTCCTGTAATTGGAGACAATCCAGATTTGTGAACAAGTATTTGGACACACTCAAAATGTTGTATGTAATATCGTAGTCATACAGGAGAAAGTGACCAAGTGCATATTTTTACAAAACCGTGATCATTAACTATTTGATATCTTACTAGCTTAATATTGCCCTGAAAAATTCCCAAAGGATTTTAAACTTGGAAGTATAATATGTTGATGTGTTAAAAATGACTAACTGCATTGATGTTTATTTTCTTGCCAAGCAAAAGTGACTTAAATGGGGCCTCCTGAACATTTTACGTTTTGGTGGTTGGTCACTTTCTCCTGTACGACTACGATATGTTTAAATTCGCATGTTGCGTACGAGTGAATTTTGGCGTATGCGAAATTCAATGAATTTAAAATATCGTTCATAGTTCAAGCATATTAAGGTCGAGGACATATATAAATTTATACAATTACCAATAAGCTACTTAAATTACATGGCTGGTAATCGCAAAGGGGGCAGGTACACTATCGGGCACTTTCACATTTTGACTATACACCCATATATTTAGCACTTGCTGTGCCCGGCCACGTGTTTCCGTCTCGGTCCGGTAAAAAGGAAAATAAATAAAAAAGAAAGCGCATGTTTAATATATTTTTATAATACAATTTTTGCGAAGCGATCTGAATATTTTATTATTTTTTTCTCTAACACTTATCCGCACCCCAATGGTGCATAGGGTACTGCATCGTATAGAAGCAGTGTTATCTTAATCTTTAAATACACGAAGGAAAGGTGATTAGACTTCCGCTTCAGGTACCAGTCCAGGGTCATATTAAATAAATATTAGACTGAAAAATCACTAATATTAATTTTGACCCTCTTGGGAATCGAACCCGGGACCTCTAGCATGGTAGCCTAGCGCGCTAACCACTACACTATGGAGGCGGACAGTATTTTAATAAAATTTAATAAAACTTTATAAAACATTGAAAATTGTAAATGACAGCAGCTGTCAAAAAGTACGCTCTCTGCCATGAGCGAATTTTGGTATTGCGCCTGTTCCTGTTACTTTCAATAGATGGCTCTGCCATTACAGTAAAACAGGTGCATTAAAAGCGTCTTTTTACATGTACACCATTAAATCGCGCGTATTCGAACGCCACGGGTTATTACTTTAGGAGATATGAGATTTTGAATAAACGAACATTTATGTTTTTATTTATAGAGATATCTTTTTCAAAAAAATTAGTAGTGTGGCTGTCAATCATGGGTAGAATGGTGAATTGTGTATAAAGTGATCATTTAACCAGCCTATGGCAGGTCTTAAGTCCTGGAAATACCTTAGCATCCGTATTTTACTTCATCTATGTCGAGATGTCAAAATGCAAGATTTCAGTGACCCTACCACTGTTGCGTTATCCGCCATCTTGAATCAAGTATATTTTTAACTTTACGCTAAAACTGGTATGTGTATATATATTATACATATGCTATATCTAGTAACATATTCGGTTATTATCTGACTTGACCTCGATTCAAATCATTGTTTAAAGTAAGTACTTATCAGCAAAGTCCTTGTGATGGTAGGCGTGGAGGTTAGAACGCCCGAAAACAAGATCCGCAATTAACAACCTTTAAAGTTATCTCTTGATCGCTTCAATTATTTTTTTTACTCATTCAATTACACCCGGGGCATAATAAAATATATGTGGAGCCAATACATAGACTTAGGAAAAAAACATGTTTCGATAAAAACTAGTTTCGGAAGCTACAGATGCTTCCATCTATGGGTTTAAATATATACTAAGCATCTGTAGCTTCCGAAACTAGTCGTAACAATATAATACTCTAGTGGTAAAAAAATAGTGTTTTTTAAATAATTTGTCTTACCACAAAGTAAATGCCGAAACAATAAATAAAAGGAGATACATAAATGTGGAAGAAGCGAAAATTGTCTGCAACGACATATTGCTGTGGCGTTCTAATCTCTCTGCCTACCCCTGCGTGGAAACGGCGTGCTGATTAGGTAATTAGTTTTTAGTTGGCAATATAATACAAAGATCGTACTCCGAGCCGATCTGTGCGTATCGGCTCCACATGTATTTCATTATGTACAATTTAATTAAGTTTTAACGATGTTTTATTTACAACATTTTGAGTGTGTCCAAATACTTTACAATATAAAAAAATAATAATAATGTTTTATTTTTTCATGTAGTTATTCGTGTAATTAATGTAGTTGGGAAAAGAAGCAGAGGAAGACCGAGAAAAACTTGGCACAATCGGGTTTGTCAAAGACTTGAAAGTGGCCGGGTCAGGAGTCGTAATAATCGTCGGGTATGTGTGAGGAGATGCATGAATGTAGAAGAGGCGAAGAATGTTTACAAAGACAGAGTGGTGTGGCGTTCGATTCTCTCTGCCTACCCTTGCGGGAAAGTGACGCGAAGGTTTGTTAGTTAGTTTATTTATTCATGATGCAAATTGCTACTACAGTCAGTTAATGAACACATAATATACGTTACACATTGTCAAAATATGTATACAAGTGTTGGAAATTGAGTGACAAAAGATGGATGGCTACATTAATTCAATGTATGCTAATTTCAAATTGTTTAAATACATTATTGGAGACGTCACATAAGTGGTTTCAGGTTGACTAGCCTGATTTCAAGAATGTATCATTGATTTTATTTGACGCAAATTTGTATTAAGTATGTAAAAAATTATATTACATATAAATCTATAAGTATTAATATAATATGTATAATTTTTAAATTAAACTCAAATCTAACATGACTTATTATTAAGCCTTTATCGCGCTCTCATTATTACCCTGAACTGGTATCTGAGACGCAGAACTGGAAGTGTAGTGCCCTATGCACCATTGACTGTGGACGAGGGTTTGAAGAATAAATTGGTTTGATGTCAACCCTTTTCGATTATATATTTAATTCCATCGTTTCAAATTTGAGTTGAATTCAATCGCTCCAGATAATGACAGTGTCAAATTCCATCGTTCCAAATTCAAATTTAATTTTACCACCCCAGATGATATTGTTTATCGAATTGAACTCAATCGCTTCAGATGACTGTCATATTGTTCAACTCCATCGCTCCAAATTCGAATTTCATTTTACCACTCCAGATATACTGTCCGATTCCAATTTTGAATTTCATTTTACCACCCCAGACAATAATACTGTCAAATTCCATCGTTCCAAATGCGAATTGAATTGAATCGCTCCAGATGACTGCTGCCATATTGTTTCACTCCATCGTTCCAAATTCGAATTTCATTTTACTACCCAGATGATATTGTCAAATTCCATCGTTCCAAATTCGAATTGAACTCAATCGCTTCAGATGAGTGTCATATTGTTCGACTCCATCGCTCCAAATTGTAATTTCCCGCCCATCGCATCGCAGCCACGTGCGGCGGGCAGCACTCGAGTTGCGTCACCCCGACACCGCCGTCTGCGCGTTGCGACAGTCCGCTCGCGCAGATATTACGGCGCTGGCCTTCGGTACAGTTCCCGCAAACTTAACCCAATGATAATGACACAGATACCTCGGTCGGGCTCGCACAATCGTCTTGGTGCTCGCGCAACCGGGAACGCGTGTCGGAAGCGACACGCGAAAAAGCGGAAATGTTGCGGAACCTCGGACCTATGCGCCTGGACGCAGAGCCGACATAGCACTACAGCTGCGGTACTAAGAAATACACAAAAACACGAGAAGAGATAGTCTTCCGATATTAAATTATATGAACACTGGGTAACGTAACTAACTAACTAACCATCACAAAGATAATAGAACGACACACCACTCTGTCTTTGCGAACATTCTCGCCTCTTCCACATTCGTGCATCTCCTCATACATACGCGCCGATTATATCGACTCCTGACCTGACCGCTTTCAAGTATTTGACAAACCAGATAATGACAAGTTTTTCTCGGTCTTCTACTACTCCTTTTTGTTTTGCTATTCTTTCTTCACTCGTTCGTTCCGCATGTCCTAACCATCTCAGCACACCATTCTTAATTTTATCGATAATGCTTATCTCAGCCTTGCATTCCTGCCTTATTTTACCATTCGAACATCTATCATACATCGTTTTGCCACACATTTCTCTAAGAAATCCCCTTTCGACTGCATTCAGTTTACTTTCATCCTTCTTTTTTTAACTCCATGCATCGCTTCCATAAATTAGGATTTACATACATAATGTATGTACGGTAAAAAATTTAAATAAATAGTATTTAAATATAAAAAAAAGTATTTTCATTATAATTAAAGTATTATGTACTTGCATATAATATTTGCCAGCCTCCGTGGTGAAATGGTTAGCGTGTTTAGCTACCGTGCTGGAGGTCCCGGGCTCGATTCCCAGTGATAATAAATATTAATGATTTTATACTCTTATATTTATTTAACATTACCCTGGACTGGTTGGTCCCTGAAGTGCAAGAGTGATCACCTTGCCTTCATGTAAGTAACGATCAAGATAACACTACGTCAATACGATGCAGTGCCCGATGCACCATTGAGTGCGGATAAGGCTTCTTTTATTTCCCTTAGTGTTTGTATCCTGCTTATACGAGGTAAATTTAAAATAAGATATTTTTACATAAATATATTAACTAGCGTTTTCGAAAACATATTGTATGGAAAATTTAAAAAAAGCAGTATGAGTTAGAATAATAATTATATATAGTTTTCCATCGAAGTATGTATTGGCGTATACGCCAGTACTCATATAAGGATAGTCTCAGATAGGTATGGCGTTCTATCCTCTTCGCCTGCCAATATTTCAAACGGTAAAAAAACGCGTATTTAAAATTCACTTAATGTATTCCTCCGTCCTTAGAGTCGACAAAAAGCGCACACGCAACTTGTAATGTAACACACACACAGACACATACAAGATTGCGCCCTGTGTGTGTCTGTGCGCAAGTATCCGACACACGCCAGCGCCCTGTGTGTGTGTGTGCGCAAGTAGCCGACACACACACACAAGCCCGCGATATTTGGGCAGACCGTGACCCAGTTAGCCGGCCCCGATTTTTACACTCGGCGTGTGTGTTGGTGAGGCATCACACATGCACAGGGCAGACTGTAGAGTCAAGAGTGACGTCACCGAGGCGCGGAGTAACAAAACTCGACGAGAGAGTTAAAGAAAATGAGAGTTTTCATTGAATTTCTTAGGGATATAGATTACGATCATGAATTACGTGAAATTATAGTAAATTTAAACGTAAAGAGTAAATCCATTCACGAGTAGGTATAGGCCATTATATTTATAAAGTTGGAGCCTAAGTACGGCCGCGATAAACGGTATTGCATAAGCCGTACTTGGACGATAGGTAATTTAATAAAAAAAACGATAGCTTATAACCAAATATTTTGAAAAATATGTATATATGTAGAAACAAATATCTTTTTTATCTCAGTTGGTTTTAATACAAGTTCGTTTCTTCGTCAGGACAAGCATCACACGAGCGTGTAAATACTTAAATTAGTCATATATTCACATCTTAATATAGTTGAAAAATAATATGAAATTTCTCATGATTACTGAGAATATTCACAATTAAGTAAAGAAATTTTGCTGACTTCTTACGATTATTGAGATTATTCACAATTTCAGATTGAAATTTTGCTGTTTTTTCGTGATTACTAAGAATATTCACAATTTCAGATCGAAATATTGCTGTCTTTTCGTGATTACTGAGAATATTTACAATTTGAGATTGAAATATTGCTGTATTTTCGTGATTACTGAGAATATTCACAATTTCAGATTGAAATGTTGCTGTCTTTTCGTGATTACTAAGAATATTCACAATTTTAGATTGAAATATTGCTGTTTTTCGTGATTACTGAGAATATTCACAATTTCAGATTGAAATATTGCTGTTTTTCGTGATTACTGAGAATATTCACAATTTCAGATTGAAATATTGCTGTCTTTTTGTGATTACTGAGAATATTCACAATTTCAGATTGAAATATTGCTGTCTTTTCGTGATTACTGACAATATTCACAATTAAGTATTGAAATTTTGCTGACTTCTCACGATTATTGAGAATATTCACAATTTGAGATTGAAATTTTACGGTCTTCCCATAATTACAGAGAATTTTCAAAATATCATGCCGAAATTTTGATATTGTATCATGATAAAGGAAATTTTCACAATTTCAATCTGTTTTTCCTTTGTCTTTCGAAAAATATTTCATTTCAGCTGAAATTTCAGATAATTGTGCAATTTATACAAAAAAATATATAATTTTTTCGCTCTTTTCAGACAAATTTCAACGTTTAATTAAAAAAGTATATTAAAAAAAAAAAAATATTACCACTTAAAAAAAAGTAACCTTCTTCAATATTGTTAAAAGGCTTGCAATTAAGTTTTCCATTTTCAATGCATTCTTTCACCATTCAATTCAGTTCCGCAAATTAATGAATAATTACTGTTTTAAATTAACAACAGTACAGAACGGTCACAACCTGAAATTACTCGGTCCGTTTATTTTCGGACATCGTACTTCTCCGAACGCCGAACGGTCTAAACCAGCCATACTCAACCTTTTTTTCTTCTTTCCGCATACGTATAATATATCGCTCACTCCTTTCAAAAACGTCATGTAATCAAAGATCGGCATTTTTCAGCTGTGACACAGCACAAGTCGCAGCTGTGTCACGCTGTTTCCGCATTTCCTGTGCAAATTACGAAAAATGAGCGGAACGCAGTCAGGTCCCCATTTAAAAACACTCGATCCACATCGCTCACTCCTTTCAAGAACGTCATAAATAAAAAATCGTAAATTTTTAGTTGTGCATGTTTTCGGAATGCCCTGAAAATGTACTATATCCCAGCAAAAGCGGCATATTTTTAGCTTAATATTTACCCGCTACAGGGCAGAAAGTGTTGTTTTTGCATTTTGAAGAAACTGAATTGTTTAATTATTTTTTAATTATACTACATATTTTTCAAATGTAGAAAAATCCTTTGCACAGTAAAAAGTTCAATAAGTGGCTTGATATTTATTTTTAATACATTTTATTATATTCTTAAACCTTAAAAACGATCTCATGAAAAATCAAGTTTTTTTTTATATTTGACCTTGTTGAGGGGAGTGAGCGATTTTTGAAAAATTACACGGGCCGCAACATTTATAACGAAAATAATCATTTCCCCCCCCCCCCCTAATATTTTAAACATTTTTTAAAATTTAACTTAAACAAAATAATCATACCAGTATTAGAGTGTCCTTCATAAGTAAGTTTAAAAATCGCCACAAATAACTTTAATTTAATTTTTAATTTGAGTTTCTTTTCCATTAATAACACTGAAATGTCGTGTAAAATAATGAAAATATTAAAGCAATTTTTTCAGCTACAGTTAATAATAAAACAGAAAAAAATGAACGACAATACAAAGTGCTTTTTAAACAAAAGTCTTGTGTGCTGCCACAATCAAAATTATTCGCACGCGTACTTGTCTTTCAGTTATATATTTTTTTTTAATAAATCTCAAGATATACGAAATTTAGAATATCACATTTTTTTAAATCACGATAATCGTGTTGAGGGCCGCAGATAAAAGCTTGGCGGGCCGCAGGTTGAGCATGACTGGTCTAAACGAAATGGAAAATACCGTTTTATATAAAAAACATTATGATATCAAAGTGGTTGCACGCAACGCAGTAAAATGCCAAAAAAACATTATTATTTTTTTACTTCAAGCGAGTTTAACAATACACACTTAAGAGTACCGGTAAAGGGATATCCAGTTTAATTTAATAATTTTATTATTATTACTGCTTTGAGAGTTGTATTTATTATTTACCTTGCTTATTATGTCCGCCTCCGTAGTGTAATGGTCAGCACGCTCGGCTACCGTTCTGGAGGTCCCGGATTCGATTCCCAAGGGGGGTTAAATAAATATAAGTGATTTTTTCACTGTCATATTTATTCAATATTACCCTGGACTGGTACCTGAAGCGGAAGGCTGATCACCTTTCCTTCATGTGTAAACGATCAAGATAACACTGCGTTTATATGACGCAGTGCCCTATGCACCATTGGGGTGCGGATAAGGGTTTTATTGTTATTATTATGCACAAAGTTTATGGATCATTAAGTGGATTTCACAAACATACATGAATGGTGAAGTGAAGTGAAACATGAAGTTGGCAAAAGAAGGATGAAGGCAGTCGAAATGAGATCTCTCAGTGCGGCAAAATATTGTACGATAGACGAATGTGCAACAAAACTATGTATGATAGATTTTCGTATAATAATATATAAGGAAAGAATGCACGGCAGAGATAAGCATTATCGATTAATTAAGAAAGGTGTGTTGAGATGGTTTGGCCATGTGAAACGAATGAACGAGGAAAGAACGGTAAAACAAAGTTATGAGGCGAATGAAGTGAAATTGGGCCTGAAGTGCTACATCAATCAGAAATACAAAAATATCATGTAATTCGTGATGTTTATTTTTATTAAAAAAATCAGCGTTTGACTGCTTTAGAGTGGTTTCTGGAGTTGAACTCGGTAACGGACCAACACACAAAGAGAAAATCGAAAGTAACAGCTGACTTTGTAGATTTTAAATTATAATATCGAGTAATTGGCCATTTGGAAAACACTGATACAATTTCTGGCGTAGGTACTCGTTCACTTAGATTTCCCACGTAAAAAAAAACAATATCACATATTTCATCTTATAACAGGTGTAATTTCGTATTTTAAAATACATCCATACAAATAAAGATGTGAGTTCATAACATTTTAGATGTTTCCAAATCCTTGTTCACAAATCTGGATTTCTCTACTAGTTGGTTTTATTAACTTACATGCCCCGCTGAGAGGATGGTTTTTTTGTGTATATTAAGTTAAATTAAATAATGTAAAAAGAACTCCACTGACAAGTCACACAAAATGGCTTGGTGGGTCTCTGCAAAAAAAAGCTAATTATTTTTATGAATTTTTAAAATAATGTATATAGTAAATGTATTTATCTTGTCAGCCTCCGTAGTTTAATGGTCAGCACGCTCGGCTACCGTTCGAGAGGTCCCGGGTTCGATTCCCAGGGGGGGTCAAATAAATGTAAGTGAATTTTCAACTCTTATAATTATTCAATATTACCCTGCACTGGTACCTGAAGCGGAGGGCTGATCACCTTTCTTCGTGTGTTAACTATGAAGATAACACTGTGTTTATATAATGCAGTGCCCTATGCACCATTGGGGTGCGGATAAGGGTTTGAAAAAAATATGTATTTGTTATTTACTTATAACCCTTACCCGCACCTTATGGTGCATAGGGCACTGCATCGAATTGACGCAGTGTTATCTTGATCATTACTCACATGAAGGCAAGGTGATCACTCTTGCGCTCAGGAACCAGTCCAGGGTAATATTAAATAAATATTACAGTGTAAAATCACTAATATTTATTTTCACCCCCCTGGGAATTGAACCCGGGACCTCCAGCACGGTGGCTAAACGCGCTGACCATTAAACCACGGAGGCGGAAAATGTATTTGTACGTATACAAATATATACTTAACAAATTAATATATTTAATTAAAATGTAACTTTGTTTTGATATCAATATAAATATTTTATTTTAACTTAATTATAATATCTACCGGTTTCGAAGCTAACCGCTTCTTTATCAAGATTGATTAATAGTATCAATCAGTCTTGATAAAGAAGCGGTTTGCTTCGAAACCGGTAGACATTATAATTAAGTTATAATAAAAAATTTACAGTGATTTTGAAACCAAGTTACATTTTTATTATAAAATGGAAAATCAGTTAGTGCTCCAAATATTAATTATAAATAAATGTTTCACTTTCAAAAAAAAATGTTTCACTATAAAACACTTAATCTTTCCATACAGTATTTTGACGGAGATTTCTTTAGATGCACTTTCCGAATGCAGTTCGTAATGAATGCATTACTTTGATAACACTAGAGTCATTGAACTGGTCCTCCGTTCACATTAGTTGGGAGTCAAAAGATAAAGATGTACCCACCTGACGGACGAAATTTCCCGTTATTTTCAAATATAAAACCATAAGAAAAAATATTTCAGATTCCGTTTACCAGCAATGAAAATATACCATGTAGCACTAACTATTTTCAACAACGTCATATATAAAAAAAAAACTTGAATTATCGGGAGATCGATTTTAAAGTTTAAAAATATAATGAAATGTATTAAAAATAAATATGTCCGCCTCCGTAGTGTAATGGTCAGCACGGTCGGCTACCATTCTGGAGGTCCCGGGTTTGATTCCCAGGGGGGGTCAAATAAATATAAGTGATTTTTTCACGCTAATATTTACTCAATATTACCCTGTACTGGTACCTAAAGCGGAGGGCTGATCACCTTTCCTTCGTGTGTTAACGATCAAGATTACACTGTGTTTATATAATGCAGTGCCCTATGCACCATTGGGGTGCGGATAAGGGTTTGAATTGAATATTGAACTTTTTACTGTGCAACAGATCTTTTTAGGCAAAACCTGAACGTTTTTTGAAAAATATTTTAAGTATATTTAAAAAAAATACTTAATCAATACCTTTTCATCAAAATGCAAAAGGAACATGCCATGTAGCGGGTAAGTATTAAGTTAAAAACATGCCGATTTTGGTGGGATATAGTACATTATCAGGGCATTCCGAAAACATGCACCACTGAAAATTTACGATTTTTGATATATGACGTGGTTGAAAGGAGTGAGCGATATGTAACAAAAATGCCATCGAAAACGTATGGCGAGTGTTGCTGTTACATTTAACAGATATTGCTGCCGTGCTTTAAAAAAAAACACTTATGACATGTATAACACAAATTTATTTAATTCTTTTATTTATTGTTTCGGCATTAACTTTGTGGTAAGACATGTTACAATGATTACAATAATAAATATATTGTTTCAAAATTCTTCACCATTGCTTTCCATTTTTCCTTTGTTTTCAAACTCCGACCCTTGACTAACCCCTTCCCCTTACTTTCCCCTCTCCTTATTTATAGAACAATTTTAAATTTTATATTTTAGTTACTATACAGACCTGAATGATGGAAGTTTAACTTCTGAAATATGTAGTCTATAATAAAACTCAAGTGGTAAAAAACGAAGTGTTTTCTTTAATCATTTTATTTATTTCATTAATATATTAAGATAGTCAGTCACTTTGGGTAATCTGTATCCATTTTTAATTTACATTTTACTTGCTAAATACCACAATTTCTTAAAATCTATTGTGACACGTGTTTCGATGCATTCCGCATCATTTTCAAATGTGTACAAACAAAACATTATTTTTTTACATTCTTTCAGACTCTTTTCATTCTTCATACATTCAGGCATCTCATCATAATAATAATAATAAAACCCTTATCCGCACCCCAATGGTGCATAGGGCACTGCGTCATATAAACGCAGCGTTATCTTGATCGTTTTCACATGAAGGAAAGGTGATCAGCCCTCCGCTTCAGGTACCAGTCCAGGGTAATATTGAATAAATATGACAGTGAAAAAATCACTAATATTTATTTTACCCCCCTTGGGAACCGAACCCGGGACCTCCAGAACGGTAGCCGAGCGTGCTGACCATTACACTACGGAGGCGGACATCATACATTTTCATCATACATTTTCAAATATACATTTATATATCAAACATAAAACAATTTTGTGACTCGATTTTTTCCAACAATGGCAGTCTTATTTTATCCTTATTTCTAGTAATATGTTAATGAAAATCAACATCTCCTCCTCCCCTGACCCCTCCTCTCTTTCTTAAACTTGCTACCTGATTCTACCTATTTATCATTAGAATCCTAGAATACTTTTTGTCAAATTGTTAATAATTGTTTTTTAGATTTTTGATAAAATCTATTACATCAGACAATAATATGTATTGACTTTTAAAAACGTCTGAGACATTACTATCTGTCATTAGAATCCTAACTGTCGATCAAACCTCCTCCCTCTACCTCCTTCCCTAAACTCCCTTCTTCCTTTGCCCTCCTTATTATCGTCTTTTGTTAATTTATGTTTCTTTTTAAATGTCAATTTGTAATTTACAACATTTTGAGTGTGTCCAAATACTTGTTCACAAAAATGCCCAGACTTCCATGTTCTTCTTCATCTTTGATGAGATGTCAAAAAAATAAAAATAAAAAATAAAATTATAATATCAATTTGTAATTTATGTTTTTTTAAATGTTCAAGTACTATCTGCCCACTGATTGCAAACGGCTATATATGGTATCAAACGTTTTGATCAATATCACTAGTCCGTCTTTGGTCGGTTGGAAGATATTGCTTTTTAGCAATAAGCCCGCCAATGTACTTTTTTATTTTCTGTACATGAAGTTTAAATAAAATAAATAAATAAAAACATAACACATATGGTTTCTAGTAATATGTCGAAATTGAATAAAAATGCGGATACAGCAAACAAAATACAGGTCACAAATGACATCCTTTGATGGATCTAGACCAGTGCAGTCTTCAGTTATGTAATTTTTAAATTAGGTTTATTTACGAATTGTGTTTTTTGTTTTCGTAAAACTGCATGCATGCATTTTGATCATGCGACCTGGTTTAGTTAAATGCACTTGGCACAGTTATCTATTATTTACAATAAAATATCTAGTCAAATTATAAGTTTAAACAATAAAAATGAAAATGAAATTTTCTGGCGTTTCTCGTGTGTGTGATTATAATCCGGGATTTGGACCTCACATACTAATAAAAGAGTTTCAATGGGAAGCTTCTTTTCATCTCACCAATAGATCGGCTGTCCAAACACAAAACACAGTAAGGGACAATAGATTTATATTATCCACTGACACTTGATGGAATTGCATTTAATATATTAGATTAAAACCAATATGTTTTGAATATTGAAAGCATTAACTTTGTGGATCATCTTGATATATTATTTCGAGAAATAAAAATACTTTGTGTTCTGATCCACTCACATTTTTATTTAACCAACTAGTTTCAATGTAACCCTGAAGAGGGCAACAGGTTGTTGCCGAAACTAGTTGGTTAAATAAAAATGTGAGTGAATCAGAACACAAAGTATTTTTATTTCTCGAAATAATATAAAACCAATACTTTTAGCTTTTCCACTTTATTTTTATTTGACCAGCGACCGGGTTTTAATCTAATAATATATTAACAGTAAGGGACATTTTTTTGTAGTACGTTTTTTTGCACTTTTAGACTAAGTAGATTCTACTTAAACATTTTGAGTGTGTCCAAATACTTGTTCACAAAATCTGGATTATCTCCAATTACATTACAATAAGAATTTATGACGTTCTTGAAAGGAGTGAGCGAATTGTCAAAACTAATAACAAATGCCATAACTTGGCGATATGTTGCTAAAATAAAAAAAATAATTTATAAAAATTCTTGCACCTGTTCCAGGGATTCACCATGTGTTACACAATTTAAAAAAATATGTCGTAAAAAAAATTGTTGTATGAAAATGTTATGCACAAATAAATTAACTACGTATTTTGCACCTGCCTTTTTTAACTGTGCTTAAATAATAACGTTTTTACCAAGATTTAAAAAAAATTACACAATAATTAATTTTTTCACGCAATAATTACGCCACAGTAAAAGCCAACGCATCAATAGACTTTAAAATTAAATTAAAGTCTTCTGATCCTCCACCATCTATTCTATGCAGTGCCCTACACACCACCGAAACCGGACTGGTACCTGAAGCGCAGGACTGATCACCTTGCTTCCTACCAGACTTCCATATTCTTCTTCATCTATGTTGAGATATCAAAAAATAAAAAAATACAGTAGGTAATATTCAATAAAAAGTTGATCATTTGATCCACTTTGTTCTACATTAAACATATGGTGAATGTTGCGCGTGTGTAAAGTGATCACTTAAATGAGCCTAAGACAGGTCGTAATCCCCGTAAACACTCAGATTTCCATATTCTCCTTCATCTATGTTGAGATGTCAAAAAATATATGGAAAAATAATTACAGAAGTTAATTTTCGATAAAAAGTTGATCATTTAAACCACTTTCTTCTACATTAAACATATGGTGAATGTTGAGCGTGCGTAAAGTGATCACTTGCCTATGACAGGTCGTAAGCCCTGCAAATACCCAGACTTCCATAATTTACTTCATCTTTGCTGAGATGTCAAAAAAGAGATTTATTTAAACATATTAAGCATTTTTGATAAATATGACACTGTTTTTAAAAATGTCCATTTATTTATTTTGCTTAATGTTATTGTAAGGAATGTGGGTGTGTTGGTGACACGTTGTTGACAACAACATAGCCGCAATCGTGTGCATACTCGCATAGTCTAGTAAGCGGATTCTAGATTTCACTCTCCTAGAAACCAATCACCCACTTAGAGCTACCTACCTAATTATAATAATAAATAATAATAAACCCTTATCCGCACCCCAATGGTGCATAGGGCACTGCTTCATATGAACACAGTGTTATCTTGATCGTTTACACACGAAGGAAAGGTGATCAGCCCTCCGCTTCAGGTACCAGTCCAGGGTAATATTGAATAAATATTACAGTGAAAAAATCACTTATATTTATTGGACCCCTCTGGGAATCGAACCCGAGACCTCCAGAACGGTAGCCGAGCGTGCTGACCATGACACTACAGAGGCGGACCTAGTTATACTTCCATATTACTCTTCATCTTTGTCGAGATGTTAAAAAAATATATAGAAAATATATTATTTTTGTATCTCCTGTATGTTATGTTTATAATCTAATCATTAAAAAAAATATATATTTATTAAAAATTAAAAAAATATATATATAAACTTTGTATTACCATGTTAGTATTCGGCTCAACACAGGCCATGCCTAAAGAGCCGTAATACGTATAATAAATGTGTATATGAAATTAATATGTATATTGAATGTATCTATGTATTATGAAAAAAAAATAATAAAAAAAATAAAAAAATAAAAAAATTGAAAAGTATTTTTATTGCATTAGATAACATATGTACAATGGCAAGTTGATCACCCAGCACGGTTTGTTTTTGTTGGTCGACAACCGGTTTCGCCACTCTAGCGGCGTCGAAAAAACATTTTATATCACCGTATTATTTTATGTTACGAGTGTCACGGGCGGCCCGAGCTAAAAACGAAAGTAAAAAAAAAGTTAAAAAAATCTCCATCGGACGCCGAACGAAAGTGAATCACGTTTCGCGTGTTGTTATTGCTGTAGAAATCAGTCTGGCGGTAAAAAACGCTTTTATTCGAGTGTTTCATTTCATATTATTTTGCAAAAGAAGGATGAAAGCAGACTGAATGCAGTCGAAATGCGATCCCTCAGACGAATGTGTGGCAAAACGATGTTTGATAGATGTTCGAATGATGAAATAAGGAAAGAATGTAAGGCTGAGATAAGCATTATCGATAAAATTAAGAACGGTTAAACAAACTTATGAGGCGAATGTAGTTGGAAAAAGAAGCAGAGGACGACCGAGGAAAACTTGGCACAATCAGGTATGTCAAATACTTGAAAGCGGCCGGGTCAGGAGTCGTAATAATCGTCGGGTATGTATGAGGAGATGCATGAATGTAGAAGAGGCAAAGAATGTTTGCAAAGACAGAGTGATGTGGCGTTCGATTCTCTCTGCCTACCCCTGCGGGGATGCGGCGTGATGGTTAGTTAGTTAGTTAGTTTATTTTTGTAACATTAGCCGATGCAAAATCAACGGTAGTGTAAACATATCTCTCCATTTTGGATTATAATTAGGAAAAAATTATTCTTTATGAAAGTCACATTATTTTTTGACATCTCATCAAAAATGAAGAAGAATATGGAAGTCTGGGCATTTACGGGGCTGACGACCGTCATAGGCTGGTTAAAGTGATCACTTAACATACTATATTCCATATTCCATGAAGAATCATCTTTGATTAGATGTCGAAAAATAATATGAAAAATAACTCCTATAATAGGAGATAATCCAGATTTGCGAACAAGTATTTGGACACACTCAAAATGTTGCTTTATGAAAGTACACATATACACATAACACATATACACAACATATACACATGTATACATATATACATGTATAATGATATGTATAACAGTTAGCGTGTTTAGATACCGTGTTGGAGGTCCCGGGTTCAATTTCCAGCGGGGGTGTAGGTGCAATCTAATAATTATTTAATATAACCCTGGACTGGTCACTGAAGCGCAGAAGTGATCACCTTGCCTTCATGTAACTAAAGATGAAGATAGCACTACTTCAGTACGATGCAGTGCCCTATGTACCATTGGGTGGGGATGAGGGTTAGAAGAAGGAAGAAGAAGAAATATTTTAATGTAAAATAATTTAATCAATTGATTCGGCAGTCACTGGTTATATCTATCAATTTTTAATTAATGTTTTACTTGGCCAATACCACTATTTTTTTTCAAATCTATTGCGACACGTGTTTTAATGCATTCCGCATCACGCGGTGTTTGAAAATGATGCGGAATGCATCGAAACACGTGTCACAATAGAATTTGAGAAACAGATAAATTAAAAGATCTTTAAGGTGGTATGGACATGTGGAGCGAATGGATAACGAGAGAATGACCACGAGAGTATATTTGGCGAATGCGAAAATTGAAATATGACTTGATTGAAGATGGCCAAGAAAATACCAGATCATTCATCTGGCCGTGTGAAAAGTCTACGTAATCGCAGGGCATGTATGACTAGATGTATGGACGTGGAGGAAGCTAAGATTGTTTGTCAGGACAGAAGAGTGTGGCGTTCCATCCTCTCTGCCTACCCTTGTAGGGGAGTGCGTGATGGTAGTAAGAGTAGTAGTATATATGATGATCAACATAATATGATGAAACAGCAATCCATGCCCTCGGACCCGTAACCGCAAAGACACGATTGCCAAATTTATAAATTGTCAAGTCTACGCTTCTTGTGCTAGACCGCTGGTAACACAATGTAGTGTAAATTTATATGTATATATATATATATATATATATATATATATATATATATATATATATATATATATATATATATATATATATATATATATATATATATATATATATATATATATATATATATATATATATATATATATATATCCAGTATGAATCCAGGCTAGTACATGGTAGCTTCACGACCTAACCACTAGGCTACGGATAAAAATATAAATTACAAATTTATTATGATAGAGTTCACAAAAATATTTCGTGCTATTTCAAATATGTACGCATTAAAGTATGTTAAAAGATATTTCGCCTTCAACAATTTTTTTACAATTAATTTAACGATTTTTTAAAACGTAAATTTTTTAAAAAATATATTCAAGTGTTTTTAACGATATTAAAGCAGTATTGCACAAGTCATATGAAATTATGTATTTGATGGATTACCGCTTTCGCCCGTTAACAGACATCTTCAGAGAGGTACTAATAATATATCATACAACCTACAATATCGATCCGAATTGAAATTCAACGAAAAATTTCAACGAAATTTCAATAAAAATATTGGTTACAAAAAACACTTAATTAAGCCCTGGTGAATTGTTATAATTTTTTTTTAAATATATCTCAACAAAGAGGAAGTTGTTTGGAAATTTTGAACGAAGCGAAATGGTGCTCTAACTGGCATACGAATGGTTGTTTATATATACAATACATTTTATGTATACAACTTTTAAAAAACATTATTATTTAGATGTTCATTGCTCGTTTTTTCTCCTTATATTAATTATTGCTTCTTCTCTGGTGTGGTATTATTTTTTAATACATATATTTTAAACTTACCAGTTGTGGTGTTATCCTCATGTTTATCCATCTTTAATCCATAGTTTTATTAAAATTCCAATCCATAGCACAAAAAAACATTATTAAAATGAAATATTTCACAATTAAATGTAATGTCCGCCACTGACACTTCTCACAGTCTTAAAAAAAAACAGAAAACTTTAAATTAATAACTGAAATTATCAATTTCTACTTTAAAAAACTCCGCTGTACATTTATTTAAATGTTTTATCAATTATTCAAAGAATATTGCGCAATGCCAGTAAAATTTCCACACTGTTACAAAAGCTACCAGCGTTAAAATCAAAAGTGTTGAATTCGTATAGAAAAGAAAGCAAATTTACTTTCACATTCGTTATGTTATAATATTACATTATTATCAGTATAAAATCACTTTGGCCGCCGCAGCGGCGATCCGATTGACAAAATCCACACGAAACCGTCAAAAAATCACTTCAAATCCATCACTGATCACTCGATCCTGCGACCGATCGATAAAAAGGATCGAGAAAAAATCGCGACTCAAAAATCGACCTTCAAGAACGCGCCCGCTCTAGTTTAGTTTTCGATTCGAAAAGTTGTGCGCGGGAAAATCGTTCCCGCCGCAAGGAGTCGAGTGACGTACGAACAAAATCCTTCCAGACGAAATTACGCGAGCCGGCGACACAACCGACACACACGACAGACGAAGAGTCACTGACATTTCATACCAAACACAAGCGATTTGAAGAGCGCGCTTCCATTCTAAGCATATACCGCTCGGTCGGCAACATGCAGCTCGGTAGTTTTCTCTCTCTTCCCAGTAGTTTGCGGACACTATCCCTCTCTCTTTCGGACTGTGGGAAAGATGGCGTCGCGAACATTTTTTTGGTTTTTGCAACAAAAAAAAATCAAAAACAATCAACGCTTTTTTTGAGTTTATTATGCTATCACGACTAGTTTTGAGAACTACAGATTTTTCTCATCAAGAAAGTCGCATTTTTTATAACCAAAATTGTTAAACATTTATTAATATAAAAAACATGTCCGCTCCCTAGGTGGAGAACGCGGGACCTGCAAACTTCTATCCAAACACATTAACCATAGCACTACGGACTTAAATGTGCATAAAAATATATGTGAAAATTCTAGAAACTATAATAATACTTAACCACAACACTCACGAAAACAACTACATATTTAACTTTGCCACTTTTTTTTTATTTACCAGAGACCGGGATTCTTCGTTACCGACATTATCAGACTGGTGATGTTGGTATCGATGAAACACGGTCACAGGTCAAATAAAAGAAAATGAATAAAAAAACAAATAGTTTTAGTTTCATTATATAAAATGCAATTCCACTAAGAAAGGTCAGTACAAGACTTATAAAGCTATTATTAAAATGTAACTTTGTTTTAAAATCACTTAAACAAAGTCATATTTTAATTATAAAATGGAAAATTACAGTAAGTGTTTCAGTTATAAATTATAAAATTAAAATGTAACTTTGTTTTAAAATCACTTTAAAACAAAGTCAGATTTTAATTATAAAATGGAAAATTACAGTTAGTGTTTCAGTTATAAATTATTTAATTAAAATGTAAATTTGTTTTGAAATCACTTTAAATATTTTATTATAACATAAATATAATGTCTACCGGTTTCGAAGCTAACCGCTTCTTTATCAAGACAATCAAATAATTATAAATTAATAGTATTAATCAGTCTTGATAAAGAAGCAGATAGCTTCGAAACCGGTTGACATTATAATTAAGTTATAAT
The DNA here is from genome assembly GCF_059751285.1 of Brachycentrus maculatus. Lineage (NCBI taxonomy): Eukaryota > Metazoa > Arthropoda > Insecta > Trichoptera > Brachycentridae > Brachycentrus > Brachycentrus maculatus. The sequence goes on along the minus strand of NW_028281389.1, from coordinate 592,558 downwards.
AAAATATTTTTAGTGATTTTAAAACAAAGTTACATTTTAATTATAAAATGGAAAATGACAAAGTTAGTGCTTCAAATATAAATTATATGCTTCTGAGAAAATGTTGCCGACAAATGATACGTCTAAATATACCCATACCACTCTATCAACATTGCAAATCGTATAAGTTTGTCTCTGTTGAATAAAGCGTGCGACGTAATAGGCTTGGACTCTGTCTCGCTTACGTAACTCTGCATACTGCATCCTTGTCTTCTAAACTTGCATCTTTTATTTTACTACAAACTGTGCTTCATAGTAAATATTTCAAGTATTTCTAAATTTCATATTATTTTTTTAAATCTCAACATATATGAACAAGAATATGGAAGTCTGGGCATTTACGGGGTTTACGACCGTCATAGGCTGGTTTAAGTGATCACTGTACGCACGTGTAACATTCACCAATTCTACCCATGATTGACAACCGCACTACTCTCTTCTTCATCTATATAGAGATGTCAATTGTTTTCATGAAAAATAATTCCTGTAATTGGAGATAATCAAGATTTGTGAACATGAATTTGGACACACTCAAAATGTGGCAAATTTATAAATTTATTTATTTATGTAGAAGTAATAAATCATACTTATTATAATAATTAATATTTAAAGCACAAAATTATTTCAAGTATAATAAATATTTGGAGTTAAAAAATCACTTGGATTTATTTGACCCCCTTCGATGGGAATCGAACCCGGGACCTCCTGAACAGAAGTCGAGCGTGCTGATATTTATATATATATTTATATATATATATATATATGTATATATATATATATATATATATATATATATATATATATATATATATATATATATATATATATATATATATAACATATATATATATATATATATATATATATATATTATATATATATATATATATATATATATATATATATTTATATTTATATATATATTCATATATAAAAAATAATTAAACAATACCTTTTCTTCAAAATGCAAAAACGACACTTTCTGCCCCGTAGCGGGTAAATATTAAGATAAAAATATGCAACTTTTGCTGGGTTATAGTACCTATATTTTTTGGGCATTCCGAAAATATAAACAACTGAAATTGTCGATTTTTGATTTAAGACGTTCTTGAAAGGAGTGAGCGATATAGTTTAGAGTCTGAACATTAGACTTTAAATAAAGAAAAAGGTACATAATATTCATATAAAAATATGAAATAATTCCTTCTTTTCTGCCTTTGAAATGAGACGGGCGCAGAAGGTAAAAATACCCTTCCCGTCCTTAAGGATTAATCGACCGAACGGGTAAAAATACCTTTCCCGCCCTTAGTATGTTTATAATAGAATATTTTTGTACTTGTAATGGATCTTTATCAGACGGGAGGAATATCTAATTTAACATACTCAACCTATAAAGGATTGTATTAGACTCGTGAAGTGTTTATAACAGCCGATATAATTTATTTTCATTCATCATTTTCTTTTAGAAAATTCGTACTTCGAAAAAACGTTATTGTCGTAAGTTGGCAATCAATGACGTCACAGAAATGATGGAGTTATTTTAATGTTGGTGTCATTGCTGAATTATTTGCGGCTCTATTTGTTGACGTCTATGGTCAACCCTTAATATTTGTACAACACAAATGGAAGTGTAGTGGTAAATAAACAATCCATACTACAGTATCTACTCAATGAATTAGGGCCACCCATTATTTTTTTGAATACTCTGAAATCTTTTGGATTATTATATTTATTTTACATAAATACTTTAAGTTTTCTATTGACATCTAATATCATGTATATTACCTTCAATAATATGTAAAATATACCTGGATTATTTAAGCCTTTATAAAATTTCAAACCCTTTTTCTGAGAAAGGTCCCTAATTAGCACAGGTAGACAGATAGTTGAAAGTTCAAAAAATAGTCCTATCTTATTTATTAGTGAAGTTTCTTGAGTTCTGGTTGTTGTTTTGTTCAGAGAAGTTATATAGTTATCGTGTCTTGTGAAAAAAACTTAATTTTTAATTTTAGTTCATAAAGTATAATTTTTTTTTGTAAACACAAGTGTTTTTTTTGAAAAGGACAAAATGGGAAAAAGTAAAGATATTTCCGAGGAAAAAAAGTCTAGTGTTATAGTGCTACTGAAATTAAGAATACTATCTATTAGAGAAATTTCAAAAAAAGAAAACGTTTCTCGTCAAACAGTGGACTAAATTTCAAAATCAATAAAAAATCAGTCACCCGCCACCAGCAATCGGCGAAAGAACTGTCGTAGGATTAGAAAAACAACACCGAGGACTGATCGAAAAATCGTTCAAAGTGCCTTAGAAAACCGTAGTGCATCAGCAAAAACATTAAAAATAAAATTGGAAGAAGAGGGTATAAATATATCGGTATCAACACTGAGGCGACGTCTTTACGAAGTAAATCTGAAATGCAGGCGCCCTGTAAAAGTACCAAAATTGACACCACGAATGAAAGCGGATCGATTAAAATGGGCCAGGCTACATCGAAATAACTCGGTAGATGATTGGAAAAAGGTATTTATTTAAATTGAATTTTCAACATATCATTATAGTAAATAAACTTATATATTTGAATTAAACTTAAATTTTCATTATTTTTCAGGTCATCTTTAGTGATGAGTACCGGTTAGAAGCCGTGACAGAGAGCCGTCGATTCGTCAGGAGAACACCAATGGAACGTTACGATGAGGCCTGTGTGGTAAAAGTTATCAAACACCCCCCTGCAACAATGATATGGTCATGTATTATTAACAATTTACCTGGGCCGTTGTTTTTCGTGGAAGGAATAATGAACCAAAATTCCTATAAGCAGGTCCTCGAACGAATTTTATTGCCCTTCTACCATACACTCGACCCAACAGAAGGTCCATACACCTTCATGCAGGATGGGGCACCTTGCCACCGGGCTAAATCAATAATAAAAATTTTGTCTAACAAAAATCTGCCTTTGCTCCCCTGGCCTGGAAATTCTCCGGACCTTAATCCTATAGAAAACGTATGGAGCATGTTAAAAAATAAGGTATACTCATTTCCAAATCCGACAGTAGACTGTCAAAAAAAAAATATTAAAAAAATTTGGTCAGAAGACGAAGAAATAAAAAACATGATAAAACAGTGCATTTTAAGTATGCCAAAAAGAATTGAGGCAGTTATTTCTGCCAAAGGTGGAAATACTAAATACTAACTATATTTATATGAAAATATATGCATAATTTAAGCGTAATAAAGTGTTCATGTGTAAATAAAATTCAATGTTGTTTTATTCAAGGTTTTCTCTGAGTTATTCCTGTTTGAATTGAGAAATTGCGCGAAATTCTGCGTGGCCCTAATTCATTGAGTAGATACTGTACTACTATTACACCTCTATAAACCATAGATAATAAACCATATGACGTCATAAAACGTTCGGTGACGGAAATTTTATGACGTATCTCTCACTCCTTTCAAGAACGCCATAAATCAAAAAACTTGATTTTTCAGGAGAACGTTTTTAAAGTTTAAAAATATAACACAATGTATTAAAAATAAATATCAAGCCACTTATTGAACTTTTTGCTGTGCAACAGATCTTTTTAGGTAAAACCTGAAGGTTTTTTGTACATTTGAAAAATATTTAGTATGTTTAAAAAAATAATTAAACAATACCTTTTCTTCAAAATGCAAAAACAACATTTTCTGCCCTGTAGCGGGTAAATATTAGGTTAAAAATATGCCTCTTTTGCTGGGATATAGTATATTTTCAGGGCATTCCGAAAACATGTATAACTGATAATTGACGTTTTTTGATTTATGACGTTCTTGAAAGGAGTGAGCGGTATGCGAACGCACTTTTTCCGTTTTATAAAAATATCTGAAGTGTAAACCTTCTTCTTCGTTTATCCGCTATTTCTCTACATATTTCAATAGGAATGCTACCGATAGACTTGTGATTTTTCATATTATTCATTTATTAGCCAATAATCACAAACTGGCAGAGCACAACGGAGTCCTGGTTCCAACTCTAATGTATGGAAGTGAAACATGGAGTTGGCAAACGAAGGATGAAAGTAGACTGAATACAGTCGAAATGTGATCTCTCAGAAGAATGTGTGACAAAACGATGTATGATAGATGTGCGAATAGTGAAATAAGGAAGGAATGCAAAGCCGAGATAAGCATTATCGATAAAATTAAGAAAGGTGTGTTGAGATGGTTTGGACATGTAGTACGAATGAGTGAGGAAAGAACGGTAAAACAAATTTATGAGGCGAATGCAATTGGGAAAAGAAGCAGAGGAAGACCGAGAAAAACATGGCACGATCAGGTATGCCAAATACTTGAAAGTGGTCAGGTTAGGAGTGGTAACAATCGGCGGGTATGTATGAGGAGATGCATGAACGTGGGAGAGGCGAGGAATGTTTGCAAAGACAGAGTGGTGTGGCGTTCTATTCTCTCTGCCTACCCCTGCGGGGAAGCGGCGTGATGGTTAGTTAGTTAGTTAGTTTTCACACATCGTGATATTTACCCATTACATTATAGTGTGAAATGCAAAAATAAATATGAAGAAAAAGTTTTAAAAAATCTGTTCATATCAGGCTGTAATGTAGCAAAGGGGCATTTACGTATTAATATATTATTAGATTAAAACCAATATTTTTAGCTTTTCCACTTTATTTTTATTTGACCAGCGACCGGGTTTCGTCGTTACCGACATCATCAGACTGGTGGGAGGCTATACAAATTGTTATGTTATATATAAAACAAGGCAGGAGTTGATAACCTGCCTTGTTTTATATATAACATAACAATTTGTATAGCCTCCCACCAGTCTGATGATGTCGGTAACGACGAAACCCGGTCGCTGGTCAAATAAAAAAAAAGTGGAAAAGTTAAAAATATTGGTTATAATCTAATAATATATTAAAAAATTATCAGACGAATGTGTGGAAAATCATTGTATGACAGAATTAAAAACGACGATATAAGAAAGGAATGTAAGGCTGAACGAGGAATAATTGAAAAGATTAGAAAGAGCTCTTTGCGGTGGTATGGACATGTGGAGCGAATGGATAGCGAGAGAATGACTAAGAAAATATATGTGGCGAATGTGAGAGGGAAAACAGAACGTGGACGACCGAAAAAGACTTGGCACGATCAGATCAATCAGAACCTAAAAGCTGGCGGTGTCAAAAGTCTGCGTAATCGGAGGGCATGTATGACTAGATGTATGGATGTGAAGGAGGCTAGGAGTGTATGTCAGGACAGAAGAGTGTGGCGTTCCATCCTCTTTGCCTACCCCTGCGGGGAAACGGCGTGATGGTAGTAGTAGTAGTAGTAGTTTATATTAAAAATGCTATTCCATCACGAAGTGTCAGTGGATAATATAAATCTATTTACGTATTATTTTCTATCAATCGCCGACCACGAATATAAAACACCTTTTCACCATTTCATTTCATTCTAATGAGGTTTTTATAATTGTGGTTACGTGTGCCCGCATACATAATTGAATGTAATAAAAATTATTACTAATTTTCGTACTGACCTTACTTGCATCGAAGGTGTTCACTTTCTTGCAAGCTGCCGTGCGATAATTGCACACATAATACTATACCTCTCTCGCTCTTACCGGCTAATTTATCATATTTCCATCTCAGCTGCCTCGAGAGCGGTGCTGCAAAGCGCGGTAAACGTTATTTCATAATAATAAAATGAAAGTGGTCAGGTTAGGAGTCGTAACAATCGGCGGGTATGTATGAGGAGATGCATGAACGTGGAAGAGGCGAAGAATGTTTGCAAGGACAGAGTGGTGTGGCGCTCTATTCTCTCTGCCTACCCCTGCGGGGAAGCGGCGTGATGGTTAGTTAGTTTTTTTTTATAAAATGAAAATTGTATGTGTTTTATTTTTTATAAATTGTGTATGAAAACACTTGTTTTTTACGATTTGAGCTATATTTATTTTAACGACTAGTTTCAGAAGCTACAGATGCTTCCTTCTTCGGGTCTGATTATAAACCAGTGTTTTCTTTTAAATTTCATCATGTCTTACCACAAAGTGAATGCCAAAACAATAAATATTTTTTGAATTTATTTAACATAACAATTAAATTCATTTGCTAAACATTTCTACTTGTAACATACATATATCATTCTAGTAATGTAGTGCCTCTCCAAAAAAGAGACTAAGCTCTTGTGCTTGGAGAGGTGTAAGTCCCTCAATACTTATGGTTTATTCTTATTGATGATATTACAGTATTTTTTGTATTGTTTTTTTTATTTCCTTTGTAATATATTACTTTGTAATAAATGATTGATACTCGTTTATGAAATTTCAATTGTCTCCCTTTCAAAATCTCCTTATATGCAGTTGGAATATTTTGCGTGGTATAAAATCCTTGTAAAATCTCTTTTCATACAGTAAGGGCGTTTGTGCAATACACGGAGTTTTACCGTCCGGTACTTCAGTTAGCGTTTTAAAATGATGATTGGCTTGGATTGGCTTTTGCTTTGTCCATCTTTCTTCGGATCGGTGCTCTCGCTCGGTACATAAACACATTGCGCGTAAATTCGATCACGCTAAACTGTCGTAGTCGCTTTTATTTTTAAAAACCGGACCGCCGGACTGTACAATTCTGTGTAGTGCACAAGAGCTTTAAAGATAGTTTACGTGGTATAAAACTTAGTAAAATCTCTTTACATGCAGTAAAGGCTAGTTCATACTATAAAACTCTTATACAATCTCATAATATGCTGTTAAGATAGTTTTCGTGGTAGATTTTGCCGCTTACCTCGCTCTGACAGCTCTGGCATCACTTTCCCCGAAGCAGCCTTGCGGACGAGGCCGAGCGCGGCCGACCTTTCCCGAGGGCAGCCGAACGCGCCCGAACATTGCCGAGCGCGCCTCGGCAGAAGAAAAAGTCCCGCGCTTTTCGCCAGACTTTTGGGGGTTTTCAGCGCGACGTCATTTTTTCGGGAATTTCAGGCATGCGGTACGATTTAAATTAATATATGCTTGCCTTGACAGTAACCTACGTAGTTATCCATATGTATAATATCGATTATAATACATTATCTACATTTACGTACTATATATCGCTCACTCCTTTCATCAACGCCATATATCAAAAAGTTTGATTTTTCAGGAGATCGTTTTTAATGTTTAAGAATAAAATAAAATGTATTTGAAATAAATATATAACCACATATTAATTTTTTTACTGTGCAACAGATCTTTTTAGGTAAAACCTGAACGTTTTTTCTCCATTTCAAAAATATTTAGTATATTTAAAAAAAAATAAAACAATACCTTTTCTTCAAAATGCGAAAACAACACTATATGCCCTGTAGCGGGTAAATATTAAGTTTAAAATATGCCGCTTTTGCTGAGATATAGTACATTTTCTGGGCATTCCGAAAACATGCAAAACGAAACTCGATTCAACGAACGTCCAAATTTTAGGTTAATTTTAACAAATCATATAAATAAAAATCTGATATTTTCTATTATTTTTGACATCTCATCAAAGATGAAGAAGAATATGGAAGTCTGGGCATTTACGGGGCCGACGACCGTCATAGGCTGGTTTAAGTGATCAATTTACATACGTGTAACATTCACCAATTCTACCCATGATTGACAACCACACTACTCAAATTCTCGGAAGCTCTATACACATATGATCCAATTTCGAAACATTGTACAAGAATCAATAGAATTTTGACGAGAGACATCTATTGGTGACATGAAGCAGCTTTTTTATTGAACAGAAACTCTTATATTTCCATAAATGCTCAGGCTTCCATATTCTTCGTCATCTTTGTTGAGATGTCAAAGAATAATATGAAAAATAACTCCTATAATTGGAGATAATCCAGATTTTATACGAGTATTTGGACACACTCTAGATGTTGCTAATTTGATATTTGTTTCCTGTAATTTTCCCTTACATTTGCGGGGTTTTGTATACAAAATAGGTCGTTCAACCGCCCGTGGGTGGTCACTTTTTAAACGCATCTTTTTTGGGACATTTTTCTCCGTAATAAGGTCACCTTTACACCTGGCTCCAAAAATAGGGCCGTTACGCACTTTTTTATTTTTAGTTAAAAAAAACTCAATAAAACGCTTTGACATCTCAGCATAAACAAGAATTGGGATTTCTGGGTATTTATAGAATTAATACATTTTATACGTGTAAAGGCTCTACATAACCATGATACACGATTTACACACAACGAAGGTTTGATAGTCCCAAGAATTAACAATAAATATGGGAGTCGAACACTGCAAAATATCGTTCCGAACATTTTTAATTTGTTGCCGACGGAGGTTAGAGGTTAAAATAAAATATGGAACAAAGGCAAAATAAAGGAATGGGTAAATGATCAAGAGTTATTTTTATGAAAATTGTAAAATATGATCAAAAATTTGAATCTCTTCTCTGTCTTACTCCTCATTACTAAGGGTTGTGACCCTTGTGGAAGCAATGACTCTTCTCCAGTTATCCCTTGACTGCGCTGCACGTAGCGCTCCAACCACCGAGGTGCCTGCTGCTGCCTTAACTTGATCGGTCCATCGTGTGGGAATCTTCATCTCCCTCTCTTCCCCTCCAGGCTACTAATTACAACCAGTCGTTCCAGGCTATCTGGAAAATCCGTCGTGTACACCCATTACTTGTAGTGTTAAACCCATTATTCTGAAGATTATTCTTAATATTTTTTTAATTATTAAGAAAATAATCCAATTATTAATTGTAGAATAATTTTTTTGACTGGTAAAACCGCATATGTTACTTATTTATTGTAACAGCAGACAGTTGGTAGAATTCCATATTGAATTGTTGGGTAATATATCCAAAATAAAACAAGGTTTGTTGGATTTAATTTTACATTTATTTATGTATATTTTAATACGTGACGCGTTTCGTCTTCTTAGGACATTATCAAACACGCAATTTGTGTTTGATAATGTCCTAAAAAGACAAAACGCGTGACATATTAAAATTTACATAAATAAATGTAGAATTCAATCCAACAAACCTTGTTTTATTTTGGATATATTACCCAACAATTCACATGTATTACGTTGTACCTAATTTATTTAGGGAATCCGTCGCGTACAGATACTGGCCAGGTCAAGTCATCCATTTTTTTTTCTGTATATGAAGTTAAAATAAATGAATATTCGAGAACTTTGTCTCGTAGCCCTGTCGGGTGGCTGTGCACGCCATATCCCGGCGATACTTGGTTCGATGCCAGAGATTTATGAGCTAATTTTTATGTTTTACATTTATTCCTGTCACATGACATAACGCGACACGTTGGCGGATGGTGGCATGTGTCAGTCCGGACACACACAAACTTGGAAACGCTCTTTGGGCTAACGAACTCGGCCTGCTCTATCTAACCAAAACACAACAGATAACTAATCGCATTAATTGATTCGGCAGTCACTGTGTGGTAATATCTATACATTTATAATTTTAGTTTTACTTGTAAATGTAAACACTTGTTTTTTTACCACTTGTGTTAAATTTATTTTAACGACTAGTTTTGGAAGTTACAGATGCTTCCATCTCCAATGCAAGTTTCACTTGGTAAATATCAATATATTTCTTTATTTTTTTTTTAAATAAAAAATTATTACACACACACACACACATATATATATATATATATATATATATATATATATATATATATATATATATATATATATATATATATATATATACATATATATATATATATATATATATGTGGCTGATTTACGGGGCTGACGACCGCAATAGGCTGGTTTAAGTGACTACTTTACCCACGTGAAAAATTCACCAATTCTACCCATTATTGACAACCACGGTACTCAAATTTTTGGAAGTTCTATATACATGAACCAAATTTGAAACATTATTTCTGAATCACTAGAACTTCACTAGATACATCTATTAGTGAGATGAGAAGAAGCTTTTATTCAGCAGAAACTCTTTGATTAGTATGTGAGGTCCGAATCCTGGATTCGGACCTCACATACTAATCAAAGAGTTCGGAAACGCCAGGAAATATCATTTTCATTTTTATCATTTTAGCTTATAATTTGACCAGATAATTTATTTACAACATTTTGAGTGTGTCCAAATACTTGGTCGTCAGCCCCGTAAATGCCCAGACTTCCAAATTCATCTTCATCTTTGATGAGATGTCAAAAAATAATGTGAAAGATACTCCTGTAATTGGAGATAATCCAGATTTGTGAACAAGTATTTGGGCACACTCAAAATGTTGTAAACAATAAGTTCTATTGGGAATGTTTTGTATTGCATTTGGTATTGTAAAGTCATGTTGGTATCTGGAAGATGAATTTTTGTTTAGATTCAAGTATTTTCACCCTTAAATAGTTAAAGATTTGATATTTTTTTTATAAATGTTTCTGCTTTTGTGAGATGGAATGTTGAAAATCATACTTGAATATCATGTAAGATATGTTTTTCTTTCTTTTTTAAATGACTTTAACGATTGCTTTCTGAACTGTAATGTTGTAACACGTGTTTCAATGCATTCCGCGTCATTTTCTAACACCGTGTTTGAAGCTAGGTCGAATTTATGTTGTGATCTTGCGACGTTGAAGGATGAAAAGGGGGTAGGTGTTTCTTATTTTGTATCAGTGGGAACATGGACAATAGGGGGAGGCTTTAGACATTGTCATATTGTTAATTATGGGTTTATTATTATTTATATTTCTATGAATTTCTATTGCTTCAAAATTATGCAGTTCATAAATTTTCGTGTTTCGATGCATTCCGCATCATTTTCAAACACAGTGTTTGAAAAACTTAAACTAAAAATAAATAAATAAATAATATAATTACAAAATAAATAAATAACTGGTCATATCATAAGCTTCATTTTAGTTTAATTATTACTTTTTTATAACATAAATTGTATACATTTATTTCAATAACGATTTTAAGCATATTTAAAAAATATATTCGTGTGTCTTGTAGGTGGAGTTCTTTTTTAATACATTTTTTTAATGTTTTTAACCATTTTAACTTAATATACACACAAAAAAGAGAGATAAATTAAGAAGATCATTTACCCATCCCTTTATTTTGCATAAAAATTGAAAAACATGTTTTCAGGCGCCACCCAGTATGTAAAATAATCCAATTCCTGGCTTCATCCCAACTTATCGTCTTTGTAGACTGTTGGGGTCAGCTCTTCTCGTCCTCAGGTTAAAAGTTTAAAGGTTTAAAGCTCCCAGTCGAATCACCAGCGCAATTGACGGTTGTAGGTCCTTCTGTCATGGACAACGTCACCTAGATCGTGCCTTCGTATCATGTTATCTTTCTGCAGCATCCATGAATTCTTTGGTCTTCCTCTAGATGTCTTTCGAGGAAGATCCATGGCGATTGCCTGGTTCACAATATGATCAGGTTCTCTGCGTCCTATGTGGCCATACCATCTCAAAGGCCTTTCCTCTACCTTACTATGTATTGAGTAATTACAAATTTATGAGGCGAATGTTAGTGGGAAAAGAAGCAGAGGAAGACCGAGAAAAACAAGGCACGATCAGGTATGTCAAATACTTGAAAGTGGTCAGGTTAGGAGTCGTAACAATCGGCGGGTATGTATGAGGAGATGCATGAACGTGGAAGAGGCGAAGAATGTTTGCAAGGACAGAGTGGTGTGGCGCTCTATTCTCTCTGCCTACCCCTGTGGGGAAGCGGCGTGATGGTTAGTTAGTTACTATGTATTGATGTTTGTTACCCACAGGCTTCCACGGTTCAAAAGCTTTCTCAACCCTTCCATAGATGGCTCTTGTGAACTCATGTGTACTACGTACTCATATATGGCTTCATTCTTCAAACCCTTATCCGCACCTCAATGGTGCATAGGGCACTGCATCAGATAAACGCAGTGTTTCTTGATCAACACGTGCAGGAAAGGTGATCAGCCCTCCGCTTCAGATACCAGTCCAGGGTAATATTGAATAAATATTAGACAGTAATATATTTTTAATTGTCCGCCTCCGTAGTGTAATGGTCAGCACGCTCGGCTACCGTTCTGGAGGTCCCGGGTTCGATTCCCAAGGGGGGTAAAATAAATATGAGTGATTTTTTCACTGTCATATTTATTCAATATTACCCTGGACTGGTACCTGAAGCGGAGGGCTGATCACCTTTCCTTCATGTGTAAACGATCAAGATAACACTTCGTTTATATGACGCAGTGCCCTATGCACCATTGGGGTGCGGATAAGGGTTTTATATTATATATATATATATATATATATATATATATATATATATATATATATATATATATATATATATATATATATATATATATATATATATATATATATATATATATATATATATAAATATATATATTTTTTTTTTATATATTATAATTTATGTATAAGTTCCAAAAAAATTATAGTGTAGTTGTCAATCATGGGTAGAATTGATGAATATTGCACGTGTGTAAAGTGATCACTTAACCAAGCCTACGACAGTCGTAAGCCCTGTAATAACAAGCATTAGCCCAGACTTCCATATTCTTCTTCATCTACAATGACAAAAATGTTAAAATAAAAGTGGTTAAAAACAAAGTTTGATTTTTTTTATAAAATGTGCCACAAAGTATGTGGAATAAACATTCAAGAATAAATATGTGAATGTCTACGATTATTACAATCTTCATTTGAACAAAATGTTCTTACTTAAGAGATATCGCTCACTCCTTTCAAGAACGTCATAAATCAAAAAACTTGATTTTTCAGGAGAACGATTTTAAAGTTTAAAAATATAATACAATGTTTTCAAAATAAATATCAAGCCACTTATTGAACTTTTTGCTGTACAACACATATTTTAAGGTAAAACCTGAAGGTTTTTTCTCCATTTGAAAAATATTTAATATCTTTAAAAAATAATTAAACAACACCTTTTCATCAAAATGCAAAAACAACACTTTCTGCCCTGTAGCGGGTAAATATTAAGTTAAAAATATGCCGCTTTCGCCGGGATATAATGGGCATTCCGAAAACATGCACAGATGAAAATTGACGATTTTTGATTTATGACGTTCTTGAAAGGAGTGAGCGATATGTGAATATCTAAAATTAATACAATCTTCAATTGAACAAAATGTTCTTTCTTAACAAATATGTCTTCATCTCTTCTTCAAACCCTTATCCGCACCCCGATGGTGCATAGGGCACTGCATCATATAAACGCAGTGTTTTTTTGTGAGGTCAAGGGATCTTGCATCCCTGATGTCACTGCGACCAAATAGGTCTATTGTGATCGGTAATAAATGAAGGAAAGGTGATCAGCCCTCCGCTTCAGGTACCAGTCCAGGGTGACATTGAATAAATATTGAGGGAAAAAAATCACTGGCAATCGAACCCGGGACCTCCAGAACGGCAGTAATAATTACTATAATTAAATCATTTTTCAATGGTCTATTTACTTTAGCTTTTGGTGTGCCGCAGAATACTAGGAAGAATTTCAGTGTGTCGTACATGCATAATAGATATGTATATATTTATATTTTCCTGTCATTCTCGATGCATGTTTTAGATTAGTTTTTTTAAAGAATAACGCACAAGCTTCTGTTTTGGATGCTTGTCTGCAGGTAGGATAGTAAGGATAGGGGTTTACATGTAATAGTGGCATTCTATCCTCTGGCTGTAGACCCGGGGCAGAGTGTAGAGAGTAGAGTGTGGTCAGGGCTGTGTGAAGCTATTTGCACAAATCAGTTTTCCATTTCACTCGGTGGAGTACATTGTATAGCTCCATTACTCTCTACCCAGTGCGCTCAGCGACCCCAGTGTTGCCAGGGTGACATTATATCGATGGTTGACGCACTTGGCTACCGTATGTGAAGCCCATGTTCAATTCATGGTGATTCACTTTACATTCACCCATAACCTAGGGTTGGTGGTCCCAATACTGAAGAGTAATTTTTTTTTATATATATATATTAAAAGCATTGTTGACTTGTTTTTAAAGTGGTATTTCACAAAGTGAACGACGAATAATAAAGAGAGTGTTCGGCAGTCACTTCTAAAAATGGTAAAACCTATCCATTTTTTATATATGTTTTACTTTGTACATACCACTATTTCTTAAAATCTACTGTGACACGTGTTTCGATGCATTCCGCATCATTGTTTGAAAACGATGCGTAATGCATCGAAACACTTGTCACAGTAGATTTTAAGAAATAGTGGTATTTACTAAGTTCCATATTCTTAAATAAATATTGAGTTTGGGTAAGTTTTCAATTTTTAAGTAAATTTCACTGTTAAGTACCACTTTTTCTTAAAATCTATTGTGACACGTGTTTTGATGCACTGCGCATTATTTTCAAATACCGTGTGTTAAGGTAAGTCTAAATTTTAAAGTTGTTTGCTTGGAACGATGATTTGTTTGTTGATTTTTGATAATTGGCTTACGATGAGCATATAAAATTGGATTGGAATGAGCATATAAATAGAATGTCAGAAGACAGACTTTCACGTATCGCCCTTCAAGGAAACCCTGAAGGACGCAGACCACCAGGCAGACCTCCAAAAGGTGGAGAGATAGCTGGGAGTCAACATCCCAAGAGCGACAGGCGGAGGCACAAACAGATCCTTAAGATCTACAAAAAGAAGAAGAAGAGGCTTACGATATGCTTTATTATTGACTGGCGCGGCTCTCAAGTGAATGTAGCGAGTGTTTTTGCCTAGAATTTTCACTCTTGAATTACGTTAAATTATTCTTCAAACCCTTATCCGCACCCCAATGGTGCATAGGGCACTGCATATAAACGCAGTGTTATTTTGATCGTTAACACATGAAGGAAAGGTGATCAGCCCTCCGCTTAAGGTACCAGTCCAGGGTGATATTGAATAAATATTAGAGTGAAAAAATCACTTATATTTATTTGACCCCCCTTGGGAATCGAATCCGGGACCTCCAGAATGGTAGCCGAGCGTGCTGACCAATACACTATGGAGGCGGAACATGAATATTACACATGGAATTATAGTAACATTAAACATAAAGAGTAAATCCACTCACGAGTAGGCATAGGCTATGAAACTTATAAAGTTGAAGCCCGAGTAGGGACATGGTAAACGGTGTTGCATAAGCCGTAGCTAGATTTCAGAGTCACTTGGACGTTAGGTAGTTAAAAAAAAACACACACAAGTGAATGTGAAAAGCGGACTGACCCTTTCTCTGTAACTCGCTATGCAAAATGTCTCTTTAAAAGAGCAACTTTTTTACATTTTTTTTCTTGTTATGAGAGATGCTCGTTATGAGAGGTTCCACTGTATATGTATATGATGAAATAAAAATAAAAATATATAGTCATTAATTTTCTCCTTGCAACCTGGCAGCACTGGAGATAGAAAAGACGTTCATTGCACCCGCGAGGGTGAATGACTCTTTCACTCGGCCGGCCTACTCGCCGTCCCTGTCCGCCGTATGGCGCCGTCCCGCTCGGCCGCCGTCCGCGAAAAGAAATTTCTTCTCGCACACAATGTTACGTGTGTCGTGTGAGCGAACAACAGGGTTACCACAACATGACGATAAAACACAAAAAAAATATATGCTTTTTTTTGAGATGGCAATTGCATTTATTATTTACTTTGCTTATTATGTACAAATATAAATATAACAAAATTTTTATTTTTTTATTATGTACAAATTTTAATATTGGTAAACGGAGAGATTTTGGAACAGGTAGATGATTTAGTGTATTTGGGTAGTATGTTTTCTAGGGATGGAAAGATTGATAAAGACATAGAAAGGAGAGTGAATGCTGGGAACAAAGTGAATGGTTCACTGAAATCAGTTATAGCAAATAAAAACCTATCAGCGGAAGCTAAACTGGCAGTGCACAACGGAGTCCAGGTTCCAACTCTAATGTATGGAAGTGAAACATGGAGTTGGCAAAAGAAGGATGAAAGTAGACTAAATGCAGTCGAAATGCGATCCTCAGAAGAATGTGCGACAAAAAGATGTATGAGACCGAGAAAAACGTTGCACGATCAGGTATGCCAAATACTTGAAAGTGGTCAGGTTAGGAGTCGCAACAATCGGCGGGTATGTATGAGGAGATGCATGAACGTGGAAGAGGCGAAGAATGTTTAAAAGATAGAGTGGTGTGGCGTTCTACTCTCTCTGCTTACCCCTGCGGGGAAGCGGCGTGATGGTTAGTTAGTTTTTTTAGTTAGTTTATTATGTACAAGGTTTATAGATCATTAAGTGGATTTTTGTTTCTTCTAACTAAATATCGCGTACATAGTACATAGTAAGTCAATATTCATATCGTGGTGTGTCCCAATTTTAACGTGATTTGTCTTGGACTTGAGCTTTGATTTTTTTGTTTTTTTTTTAAAGGAATAACCCACAAAGCGTCTATTTTAGAGGCTTGTCT
The DNA here is from genome assembly GCF_059751285.1 of Brachycentrus maculatus. Classification (NCBI taxonomy): domain Eukaryota; kingdom Metazoa; phylum Arthropoda; class Insecta; order Trichoptera; family Brachycentridae; genus Brachycentrus; species Brachycentrus maculatus. The sequence continues at coordinate 576,099 of NW_028281389.1, read as the reverse complement.
GCAGGTAGGTTAGTAATGATAGGGATGATAAATGTAAAATATACATCACAAACACTCAGACCAATTGAAAATAAATATTTCATGAATTTATTTTCCACTTGGCGGGAATCAAACCCAGGACGCCAGATTCGCAGTCGAGCGTCTACCCAACTACGCCACAGCGCCTGTCACATAGGGATTGGCGTGAATTATTATTTTTCTTCTTGGTGTAGGCATTTCGGCCTTTTTTAAAGGGAGATTAGTGTCCTGCTATGTCGATTTTCAGCTGTTTTCCATTTCGTTTTTGTTGTTTTCCATTTTCCATTTCCATGTCTTTGGTGGTCTACCTTGGGGTTAGCCGTGCAGTTCAATGTGGGTGAGTCTGGATAGTTCAATTTTCCTCACATTTTATTAATTAATGCTCCCTCAGACGAATTTGTGGAAAATCATTGTATGACAGAATTAAAAACGACGATATAAGAAAGGAATGTAAGGCTGAACGAGGAATAATTGAAAATATTAGGAAGAGTTCTTTGCGGTGGTATGGACATGTGGAGGGAATGGATAGCGAGAGAATGACTAAGAAAATATATGTGGCGAATGTGAAAGGGAAAACGGAACGTGGACGACCGAAAAAAACTTGGCAGGATCAGATGAATCAGAACCTAAAATCTGGCGGTGTCAAAAGTCTGCGTAATCGGAGGGCATGTATGACTAGATGTATGGATGCGAAGGAGGCGAGGAGTGTATGTCAGGACAGAAGAGTGTGGCGTTCCATCCTCTCTGCCTACCCCTGCGGGGAAACGGCGTGATGGTAGTAATAGTAGTAGTTTGTATATGTATATATATATGTATATATATATATATATATATATATATATATATATATATATATATATATATATATATATATATATATATATATATATATATATATATATATATATCAAACCCTTATACATTAAAGGATCAAGGATTTGGAAACACGCTAAATATTTTGAAAAACATTAAAGTTTTAATGAAAAATGGCGGAGATTTGCGTAACCCTGTCAAGTTATCAGCGTTTGCAACAGTTTCGATAATAATTGTATTTTAATGGGTGCACTGATTAAATAAAAACGAACGCGTTAAATAATATATATTGTCTATAAATGTAATTGTATATACACACTTATCGCTCACTCCTTTCAAGAACGTCATAAATCAAAAATCGTTAATTTTCAGTTGTGCATGTTTTCTGAATGCCCAGAAAATGTACTATAGCCCAGCAAAAGAGGCTTATTTTTAACTTAATATTTACCTGTTACAGGGCAAAAAGTGTTGTTTTAGAATTTTGAAGAAAATGTATTGTTTAATTATTTTTTTAAATATTCTAAATATTTTTCAAATGGAGAAAAAACATTCAGGTTTTACCTAAAAAGATCTGTTGCATAGTAAAAAGTTCAATAGGTGGCTTGATATTTATTTTTAATAAATTTTATTATATTTTTAAACTTTAAAAACGTTCTCCTGATAAATCAAGTTTTTTGATTTATGACGTTCTTGAAAGGAGTGAGCGATATGTACCAATACAATATACCTTTATTGGTATTGACGTCAAAAGTTAAAGGGAAAAAAAACAGATTGGAGGTGATCTCGAAGGGTTTCGGCGAGCTGTAATGGCATACCAAGGTACCAATACAATGCGGTGTGTGAATGATTCACCTAACCTAACCTAACCCAACCTGACCTAACCTAACTGATGACCTAATCCAGCGTAACCTAACTGACTGCATTTTGGCATTCTCGCCGGATGGTCCTCAAATATTTGAAATATCGCTGTCCTTTCAATAACGTCATAAAAAATATTAAATTATTTTTAATAACATATATAAAAAAAAGATTTTTCAGGAGATCTTTTTTAAAATTAATAATATAATAAAACCTTTATCCGCACCCCAATGGTGCATAGGGCACTGCGTCATATAAACGCAGTGTTATCTTGATCGTTTACACATGAAGGAAAGGTGATCAGCCCTCCGCTTCAGGTACCAGTCCAGGGTAATATTGAATAAATATGACAGTGAAAAAATCACTTATATTTATTTTACCCCCCTTGGGAATCGAACCCGGGACCTCCAGAACGGTAGCCAAGCGTGCTGACCATTACACTACGGAGGCGGACAAAAAAAAATTAAATTAAAAATTAAATTTTAAAATTAAAAAATATAATGAATTGTATTCACTTACTCCTTTCAACAACGTCATATATCAGAAATCGTCAATTTTCAATTATGCATGTTTTCGGAATGTCCAGAAAATGTACTATATCCCAACAAAAGCGGCATATTTTAAACTTAATATTTACCCGCTACAGGGCAGAAAGTGTTGTTTTTGCATTTTGAAGATAATGTATTGTTATATAAGGTAATTAAATATACTGAATATTTTTTATTTTTCAAATGAAGAAAAAACATTCAGGTTTTACCTAAAAAGATCTGTTGTTTAGTAAAAAGTTCAATGAGTGGCTTGATATTTATTTTTAATACATTGTATTATATTTTTAAACTTTAAAAACGTTCTCCTGAAAAATCTTTTTTTATTTTTTATTTATGACGTTCTTGAAGGAGTGAGTGATATGTGTATCTGTAAAATTATTTTTAGTTGATTTTTTTCCTTTAATAACGCCAATTTGTACATAATATATTACATGGTATATACTTTATGATAAAATAATATATTTTCTCTTTTTAAGTTTATTATTGTTACGAAAAGTTCTTATCTAAACAAGGATGAACATATAAAACAAGGAATTATGCATTAGCCTGAAATATTGTATTTATTATAGCTTTATAGTTAGGAAGTGCCATATTCCAGATATCGATATGGTCCGTGAGATCATTGCCGAGGTTTTGCAGACACTGTCGGCTGTTATTATAATAAAATGTTGTTATTATTATTGTCCGCCTCCGTAGTGTAATGGTCAGCACGCTCGGCTACCGTTCTGGAGGTCCCGGGTTCGATTCCCAAGTGGGGTAAAAGAAATATAAGTGATTTTTTCACTGTAATATTTATTCAATATTACCATGGACTGGTACCTGAAGCGGAGGGCTGATCACCTTTTCTTCATGTGTAAACGATCAAGATAACACTGCGTTTATATGACACAGTGCCCTATGCACCATTGGGGTGCGGATAAGGGTTTTATTATTATTATTATTATTATTATTACTTTAAATGGAATATTGTATTGATAAATGCTGTTTCAGTCTAAATATAAGAAAACACATGAAAGTGTTCTTATGTATGGATATAGGCAGAGAGAATAGAACGCCACACCAATCCATTTAGCTAACAATCTTCGCTGTTTCCATACAATAGGGTTGGAGCCAGGACTCCATTGTGCACTGCCATTTTTTATTCAAAGTATGTATTACAGTGTGAGTCTTAATTATTTAAAACAAAAAATAAATGAATTTATATACACATGCATAAACTAATGTATGTATTTTCTTGAATGTTTTTCGCAGATACATTGTGGCACATTTTATAAACTTTATTAAATAAAACAACTTTCTTTTTAACCACTTTTTTATTTCATGAATTGATTCGGCAGTCACTTTGTGGTAAAATCTATCCATTTTTAATTAATGTTTTACTTAGTAAATACCACTATTTCTTAAAATCTACTGTGACGCGTGTTTCGATGCATTCCGCATCATTTTCAAACACCGTATGGATGCACAAAAATGCACACAAAATGATGCATCGAAACACGTGTCACAGTAGATTTTAAGAAATATTGGTATTTACTAAGTAAAACACTTTTTTATTGGTACATGTTAAACCCTGATGATGAGAAGGTTCTTGTTGAAACCGGTTGGAGAAAAAATGTACCAATAAAAAAGTGGTTAAAAACAAAGATGTTTTATTTTATAAAGTTTATTGTATGTATCTGTATTGAAATAAATCTGAATATATCAACTAGCACCATCTGCCCACTAGATTAAAAAAAATTGAGCAAAATGTTTTGGACCAGTCAGTTTTTGATTGGTTGGAAGAATAAAGTGAATAATCCCATATTTTTTGTCCACCTCTTTGGTGTCGATTAGCGTGTTGAGCTACCGTGCTGGGGGTCCCGGTTCGATTCCCAGGGGGGGTGAAAATAAATACTTTACACTAATATTTATTTAATATAACCCTGTTTTTCGCAAATACTTTGTGGCACATTTTATAAACTTTATAAAATAAAACAACTTTGTTTTAACCACTTTTTTATTGGTACACTTTATCCAACCGGTTTCGACAAGAACCTTGTCGTCATCAGGGTTTATGAAATAAATTCTAAAACATTGAAATACTCATAGTTAATTACCCTTCCCTTACCAAAAACTTCCACGCGCTCCGTACACCATATGAAAATAATAATAAACCATATCCGCTCCCTAGGTGGAGCATATGGAGTCCACAAACTGTCTCCAGGCTTTTCTGTCGGCTGCCAGCTCCCTTGCATCCTCCCAAGTCAGATCCACGTCCCGAAGTTCTGACGAGAACTGCCGACGAATTGTCAGCAGTGGTCGTCCTGGGCGGCGCGAACCTGATGCCTTGTAAAAGAGGCAAGCTTGGTTAAGGCTCTCAGGAGGCATGCGGAGTACATGGCCAAGCCAACTGAATCGCCTTTTCTTGACGACAGTTGTGACCAAGATTTGCTGCCAAGATATGAAAATATGATTTAAAAAATATGATTTAAAAAAATATGATTTAAAAACTCCTAAATGTTGTTTTTATTGTGCATTGCGTAGCGAATGCGTCAACTCCAAATGACAAAAATAATGTGTTCTCTTGTAAGAAAAGGTTCCATTTAGTGCATTATATCCAAAAACAATGTTTTAAACTCTCGTGTGTCATTTTCAAAAGGTTATCTTTGGGGCAAAATACACGAATAACGATGTTTTCCATTCCCGTATGACATTTCTAGTACTCATACTCATACATACTCATACATAGTTGTTATTAGCAATGTGTTCATTTATTTTATCGTATCTGGATCATTAATTCAAGAGCTGACGATGTCGCGAGTTACTTACTCAATTCGCTGGCGCCAGTTACTAAAACTGAAAAACGTCAGACTATTAGAACCTCAGAAAAATTCAAGGTCCATCACGCATAAAAAACAAATTTCAGACGCATTTTTTTTTGGTTCACTGAAATTCCTCTACTGTGCTTTGGTTAGTTCCCGCCAATTTACTCAGCGAAATAAAAAATATATATACAATACTGACATCTATCGGTCAGTAGAATAACTACGCAGAATGGTTTACACATTTTTGTTTAGAAAATGGTTTGCGTCACAGCTAAATAATTTCTCTTTTATTTTGTCTCCGTCTGGATTCTTCTTAGATTTTTCTTTACGTGGAGTAAATGCCAGATATATTATTGATCTGTGACATAAAAGCGCAGTCATTAATTTTGAAACCATTTTCCAATAATGGGGTATTTGTTTCTACTAAATTTAGTCACATCACCCCTCTACTTCACCTATTGCAATAATTATGCTTTCCCCAAAGGGTAGAGTATAAACTCTGGCTGCTTATGTATAAATCAACGCATAATATGGCTCCAGAGAATCTAAATGAGCTGTGCATTCCAGACAGATTGATGAATAGATGTCTCACACTTCGGTTACAACAACCGCTACGGGTAAAGTATCTCACCATGTCTAAATTTGGCGAGCGTGCCTTTGCTGTTTTGGACTGATGGCGTGGAATGCTCTTCCACCAATAGTTGGAAACAGTAAGTGAGATGATCTTTAGGAAAAGACTAAAAACACATTTGTTTGCTAAATCATTTCCACTAACACCTTTTCCCCAATTAAATCACAGTGATGCGACCTTGAGGTAATATTTTACAAAAATGGGGTAATGTGAATTATTATTTTTAACCCTTATCCGCACCGAATGGTGCATAGGGCACTGCATCATAGCGAGACATTGTTATCTTGATCGTTAATTGCATGAAGGAAAGGTGATCAGCCCTGCGCTTCTAGTAATAGTCCAGGGTGATATTAAATAAATATGAGAGTGAAAATCACCCATATTAATTTTGATCCCCCTGGTAATCGAACCCAGGACCTCCAGTACGGTAGCCGAGCGTGCTGACCATTAAACTACGGAGGCAGACAAAATTATAACCAGGTTAATATTTATACATAAATTTAATAGGGTATAATTTTAATTTTTTTATATTATTTTATTTATATTATTTTATTTTATTTATTATTATTTTTTTTTGACATCTCATCAAAGATGAAGAAGAATATGGAAGTCTGGGCATTTACGGGGCTTACGACCGTCATAGGCTGGTTTAAGTGATCACTTTACACACGTGTAACATTCACCAATTCTACCCATTATTGACAACCACAATACTCAAATTCTTGGAAGTTCTATATATATGAACCAATTTAGAAACCTTGTTCATGAATCACTAGAACTTCACTAGAGACATCTATTGGTGAGATGTAAAGAAGCTTTTTATTAAGCAGAAACTCCTTAATTAAAAATTATATTATAATCCATTATTGTGTATGATTATAATCCAGGATTCGGATCTCACATACTAATATAAGAGTTTCTGCTTAATAAAAAGCTTCTTTACATCTCACCAATAGATGTCTCTAGTGAAGTTCTAGTGATTCATGAAAAAGGTTTCTAAATTGGTTCATATATATAGAACTTCCAAGAATTTGAGTATTGTGGTTGTCAATAATGGGTAGAATTGGTGAATGTTACACGTGTGTAAAGTGATCACTTAAACCAGCCTATGACGGTCGTAAGCCCCGTAAATGCCCAGACTTCCATATTCTTCTTCATCTTTGATGAGATGTCAAAAAATAATTAGAAAATAACTCCTGTAATTGGAGATAATCCAGATTTTGTGAACAAGTATTTGGACACACTCAAAATGTTGTAAAAATTTTTTTTAAGTAAATAAAACTTCAATTTCAGGTTACATATTTTTTATAGTGCAATAAATTATTTTCAAATATACATAATTTGATAGTGTTTTCTCAGACAACAAAATTTTTTTAAAAATTCAAGGAATAGTCACATTATCATAAATCCAAGGCATAGGGGAAGGGGAGTTGCGCTCTATGATCGATATTCCTGAAATTATCCGGAGCATTGGTCTGTATGTTCCCGTTAGTTACCTAAGACCGTGTCAGCATAGTTTGTTTCACATTCCTATATACAGGACCAACCTGCCGATGGTTATGCCTGTAGGAAGAGCTACCGCTATGTTGAACAATATCACACTGGATATTGATCTGTTCCATTGTCAGAAGGAGTATTCGAAGCGGGATTCTTCTACATCTTTAACAGTCTTCTTGCTTACTTTTTAACTTTACTTTTTTTAATATATACGACTTAAATGTTTGTAATGTATATATTAAGTTTTTTAATAAATTTAATTGAATTGAAGGGAGGGAGAGGATGATATGAGAACTAGTGAATGGGTGAATGAAACTAGCATATCCTGTTCAAATCGGTCACTAAAGGATGCCAGAAAAATCTAAGTTATGTCCTTGGGACGTTGAAGGATGAATACCTTCAGCTATATCTTATTTTACAACATTTTGAGTGTGTCCAAATACTTGTTCACAAAATCTGGATTGTCTCCAATTACAGGAGTTATTTTCATATTATTTTTTGACATCTCATCAAAGATGAAGAAGAATATGGAAGTCTGGGCATTTACGGGGCTTACGACCGTCATAGGCTGGTTTGAGTGATCACTTTACACACGTGTAACATTCACCAATTCTACCCATTATTGACAACCACACTACTCAAATTCTTGGAAGTTTTATATATATGAACCAATTTAGAAACTTTGTTCTTGAATCACTAGAACTTCACTAGAGACATCTATTGGTGAGATGTAAATGCCCAGACTTCCATATTCTTCTTCATCTTTGATGAGATGTCAAAAAATAATATGAAAATAACTCCTGTAATTGGAGACAATCCAGATTTTTTGAACAAGTATTTGGACACACTCAAAATGTTGTAAATAAATTATCTGGTCAAATTATAAGCTTAATAATAAAAATGAAAATGGTATTTTCTGGCGTTTCTCATGTGTGTGATTATAATCCAGGATTCGGATCTCACATACTAATATAAGAGTTTCTGCTTAATAAAAAAGCTTCTTTACATCTCACCAATAGATGTCTCTAGTGAAGTTCTAGTGATTCAAGAACAAAGTTTCTAAATTGGTTCATATATATAAAACTTCCAAGAATTTGAGTAGTGTGGTTGTCAATAATGGGTAGAATTGGTGAATGTTACACGTGTGTAAAGTGATCACTCAAACCAGCCTATGACGGTCGTAAGCCCCGTAAATGCCCAGACTTCCATATTCTTCTTCATCTTTGATGAGATGTCAAAAAATAATATCTTATTTTTATTTTTTATCAGTGGGAACATAGACAATATTTTACTATAACAGAATGTCTATTTTCACTGGCTCCGCGTGGCAGAATGTTTTAGCCGCTGTCCTTGTGTAAGTAAGTGTCGCATTATGATAGGTTTTTTTTTAAATATAAAGAGAAATATTTGTGTTTTTATTATATCGTAGTCATACAGGAAAAAGTGACCAAGTGCATTGTTTTACAAAAACGTGATCATTGACTATTTGATATCTTACTAGCTTAATATTGCCCTGAAAAACATCCCAAAGGATTTAAAACTTGGAAGTATAATATATTGACTAGTTAAAAATGACTAACTGCATTGGTGTTTATTTTCTTGCCAAGCAAAAGTGACTTAAATTACCTGAACATTTTACGTTTTGGTAGTTGGTCACTTTCTCCTGTACGACTACGATATGCACAAATATTTCAATTTCATACTACATATTTCTGTGAGCCTAAGCGGCTCATTATTTAAAAATAGGTATCAAATTGTGGTAGACTGGATTCGAACTGAGAAACTCTGACTTAAGAGTCCGCGACACTAACCATGGGACCATAACCCGACACTAATATTTTAAGGTTGAAAAACACTAATGTACTTAATTCATAACAATAGGGTATTATCACTCGGGAGGAATATCTCATTTAACATTCTCAACCTACAAAGGATTGTGTAAGACTAGTTTTGTGTTTATAACAGCCGATATAATCAATATTTTCTCATCCATCATTTTCTATTGCGAAATTCACCTTCGTAAAAACGTTTTTTTCGTAAGTTACTAACGAATGACGTTACATAAATGAATCCACACTATTAGGTACTATTACAGCTCTATAAAGCAGATAAATAAAGGGATACGCCCCATAACAAACCGTAACGATGACGTAAAATTTGATGACGTATACTAATGTGTAAAGGCAACTAGCCGTAACTCAAGTTGCAACTGTTTAGCGTAACACGGCTCAAAGCATTCTTATAACTGGTCTCTATCATATACAGTCACAGATTTTGCTATATCTCTTTTCTTTACTGAGATATCCAATATCCAAGTAGCCGCAAAATTGTATTAATTTGATACATGTTTTGGCAAAAAGTATTATTTTAAGTTATTTTATTTTTTGACATCTCATCAAAGATGAAGAAGTGTTCATTTGATACATGTATTGGCGAAAAGCATCATTTTAAGTTTACTATAAATGCGTTTATCTCAAAACTACTGTTTTTAACTTGCGGCTATTAACCTTTGCATATTAGTATAGCGAAGTCCGTTTTTCGTTTTATCAAAATATCTTAAGTTTAAACCTTCATATCTCCCTTAGGTGTCTACAGATTTCAATAAGAATGTCACCGATAGTCTTGTGATTTTTCATTTTAATTTAATTTTCAATTTCAATTGATTTATTTATAGATAATATACACATTACAAACTTAAATTTAAATCGTATACATTAACAAAAATAGAAAATAAGCAAGAATACTATTGCTAAAGGTGTAGAAGAATCCAACTTCGGAAAACTCCTTTATTAGCCAATAACACATCATGAGATTGATCCATTGTTACATGTTTTTATTTCATCGCTAGAGCGGCCCCATTCCCAGGTTGGGCCTGTCGCTGTTTGCGTTGCTGTCGTTCATCACGACGTCGTTGTTGTTGTTGCCCCCGTTGAGCCCGGCGCCCCCCTCCCCGTCCGCGTTGCTGTGCCGCGCGGACACGAACATGCCCGGGGCGCCCTCAGGCCCCGGAGTGTAGACTATCTCCTCATCGTCTTCATCATCGTGCGTGTCTTCCGTATCCTCGGAATCATCATTACCTGACAAACATAAAAATGAATTGATATTTCTATTTTTTTACACACAACTACTGATTCTGTGTATAGGGCACTGCATCAAATTGATGAAATGTTAATTTGATAGCTTATTATATGAAGGAAAGCTGATCAATCCTGGTGATTTCCCATTTTCAAATCGCATTTTAATATGGTGTACAAAATACATATCATATGCACGCAGAAGTTTTTTAGCACCATATAGGTGGAGACTGACCGGAGCATTTCGTCGTAACATAACGTCGTAACATCGCTGACGGCGAGCATCAGCGAGCATCCGAAACTATGGATGGAGCGCTCGGCTCGCTGTACTGACTGCCTGAATGCTCGCATCGTAACGTGGTACGTTACGACGAAATGCTCCGGTCAGTCTCCACCTTAAGGGAAAGGTTCATAAAGTTCACGCTTGAAAACGATTGTTCAAACGAATACGCAGAGTCGGAGATATTTGTGCCGGACCCGCAGGTCACAGAGCTAAACGAGTCAAATAAAGAAATACAAACCTGGATTATCCAGATTTTGTGAATAAGTATTTGGACACACTCAAAATGTTGTAAATGAATTATCTGGTCAAATTATAAGCTTAAAAAAATAATAAAAATGAAAATGGTATTTTCTGGCGTTTTTCATGTGTGTGATTATAATACGGGATTCAGACCTCACATACTAATATAAGAGTTTCTGCTTAGTAAAAAAGCTTCTTTACATCTCACCAATAGATGTCTCTAGTGAAGTTCTAGTGATTCAAGAACAAGGTTTCTAAATTGGTTCATATATATAGAACTTCCAAGAATTTGAGTAGTGTGGTTGTCAATAATGGGTAGAATTGGTGAATGTTACACGTGTGTAAAGTGGCCACTTAAACCAGCCGATGACGGTCGTCAGCCCCGTAAATGCCCAGACTTCCATATTCTTCTTCATCTTTGATGAGATGTCAAAAAATAAATACAAACCTTCTTCTTCGTCAGTTTCAGCCTCTTCTTCCATCGGTTCAGGGGCTATTTTTCCCAGCGGGTTTATATTGATATATCTTTGACCCACGGATGTCAGCTGAAATAAAAACAGATTTAATCAAGTTAGTATTGTAAACTAGGTCTTTTTGTTTTAACATGTGGAACGAATGAGTGAGAAAAGAACGGTGAAACAAATTTATGAAGCGAATGTCGTTGGTAAAAGGAGCAGAGGAAGACCGAGAAAAACTTGATGTGATCAGGTATGTTAAATACTTGAAAGTGGTCAGGTCAGGAGTCGAAATAATCGGCGGGTATGTATGAGGAGATGCATGAATGTGAAAGAGGCGGAAAAAGTTTACAAAGACAGAGTGTTGTGGCGTTCTATTATCTCTGCCTACCCCTGCGGAGAAGCAGGATGATTAGTTAGTTGGTTTAAATGTGATATTCACAAATTGACCAGTGCATAAAAGTGTCAGGCTGTGGTCCCGTGGTTAGTGTCTGGACTCTTAAATCAGAGTTTCTCGGTTAGAGCCCACTCTACCACAATTTGATACCTATTTCTAATAATGAGCTGCTTATGCTCACAGAAATAGTATGAATTTGAAATATTTGTGTAAATAATAAAAACACAAATAGTTGTCCTTTTTTTTAAAATAAAAATAAAAATCATGATATTTACAAGGCATATTTACCCATAGTTGAAATTTTTGTTCTATGGCTGCAACCTCGACTTCTTCATCACACGGAGTGTCGGCAGTGAACCACCTTGAATCCACTATCCTTGGCGTGAGACTAGGGAAGTCCAAATTCATTTTTATTTATTTTTAAATACTTATATATACCTAAATGTTAACAAGTCTAACTTGCAATTAAAACGCGTAATGCTCTTCGTCAATTCTAGTTTTTACGCGACTTTTCAAATTAATAACAACTTTTGACAACCACAAACAAACGTCTTCGTTTTCTTGACAAAGGATTGTTTGTGGTTTGAAATGTTACCATAATGGCTAAAAAATATAATTTTGAATTAACGGGGCGTGATGTTACATTTTGACTTCTACTACTACTACTCCCATCACGCTGTTTCCCCGCAGGGGTAGGCAGAAAGGATAGAACGCCACACTCGTCTGTCCTGACATACACTCTTCGCCTCCTTCACATCCATATATCTAGTCATACATGCCCTCCAAACTTTTGACACCGCCAGATTTTAGGTTCTGATTGATCTGATCGTGCCAAGTCTTTATTTTGGTCGTCCTCGTTCTGTTTTCCCTCTCATATTCGCCACATATATTTTCTTAGTCATTCTCTCGCTATCCATTCGCTCCACATGTCCACCACCACCGTAAAGAACTCTAAAAAGAAAGTTAAATTTAAATGAATTATTTTATCTTGCGAGTACTAGAGTATGTTAATTGTATGATTACACTTTGTTAATATATGTTCAAGGATACTCCAGATCTAAAATATAATGATGAAGATAAGGTCAATTAGTGTAATTTGAAAAATATATAAATAAAACATTTTTAAATATATATTTATACATATCAACCGCTGAAAATATAACAATTAATTGAAGCCTACTTATTTAATAAAAATAAATGAAAATGAAATTGAATGATCTTTATATGGTAAAATTCTTAATATTACTGTTTATCTTAATATTACTACCAAACGAGGGAAATCCCATTCTAAGCCAGACACTTATTCATAAATAATTATACATAATGATTATCCGAAATGAAGTAGTAAGTGTATTTGGCTACCGAACTAATGATCCAGGAATCGATTTCCAGGGGGGTCAAAAAATATGTATAAAATATTTTTACAGCAGTGTTTATTGAATATTGTTCTGGAATGCCTAAAACATTAGATTGATCACACTGTCTTCATAATTAACAATCCAGCTAACATTGCGATGGTTTGATGCAATACCCTATGCGTCATCGTGTACAGATATGGGTCAAAAGAAGCATAGTATATTTTTATTTATTGCATTTTATTACGTAATTCTATAGGAACCACTATTTGAAAATATTTCATATTGCAACATTGATCATAAAAGAGGGGGTAAATAAGAATGGCGCCTCCTTTTCCGTGCTCAGTGACGTTTTTGTGAGCGTATTTTTGTATTGTAAGTTGAATATTTGAACAATAGAAACGAATAAAAACACTAAATTCCACTACTATAGATGTTCTTCCTTTCGTTTCGCCGTTTGGTCGACAGCGGCCCTCTCGCGTCCGAGCGAAGCGCTTTACATTGTTTTCCAATAAATGAAAGGTTGGGTTTCTATTATATTCATTCTATCTTTATATAGAGCGACTCGATCGCGGCGCCCGCGATAGTTTTTATTGTTTGCACGCTGAGTATTTTCGGTGTTAATGTTGAAGGACCTTTGCAGATAAGTTCGGCAGTTGCGAAGATATGCCTATGATAAGTCCCCTACAAGCCCGATCCGGTAATAATAGCAGCTCCCTCGAGAGTAAGAAGCGCGCCATGGGCGAGACGGACGTCGGCCAGGGCGAGTCGGACATAGCGGGAGTCAGAAGGCTGCTGTGGGGCGACGCCATCAAGGAGGACGTCTTTCGGAGATGGTCGCAGGGCTTCCGCTTCAGCAGGGCCGAGCCCAGCGCTCTGGTGCAGGACGAGGGGGGCCCGTGCGCCGCCATCGCCCCCGTACAGGCGTTCCTCCTCAAGATACTCCTGGCAGAGACCCCGGGGCATGGGTTCCAAGACTTGACTCCGGAAAAGTGTAATTCTTTACTAGTGCGTGCAATTTGTAATGTTCTGGCGCAGTGCAGTCCACAGAAGTTCCGCATAGGTATAATTATTTTATTTTTATTTTATTTATTAATAATGGTTCACAAACAATGAAAAACATATTAAAATAAATGAAATACAGTGCAATACAAATTGTTGGAATGTTTTTCATCAATTAGATGAGAACACAACAAGTTACAGAAACAGTAAAGGTGCAGGTTAAACACATATATACAGAATAGAAATTTGGTTGTAAAAAAAGGCTAATAACAATTAAAAGTAATGAAATAAGAAAAATACAAATAAAAGTTAGAAGTAAAAATTAAAAGTGAAATTAAACTACGCTACATAAGGTACAAAATTCAAGGCTCAAGAGAAATCAATTTGAAATTGATTTCACCAATCTGGTAATACACCTCTTGTATTTCTCCGTGCCATCATTAAATATGTCCATGGTGACATTATCAGTATATATATAACAATTATTTATTCTTATGTTTAACACGTTGACTGCCAACTACGAGATATACTTATGAATTTATTTATTGACTTGGCGTTTAATTTGTAGAACTCCATTTTAATTTATGTATTAATTTTAAATCAAACACAGATTTTTTGAGTCTACTAAGTTGTATTTTATTAACAAAAATCACATAAAAAATTATATTGTGACAATTGTTTCGCCTTGTTATGGCATTATCAAACGAATGTCATTCGTTTGATAATGCCCTAACAAGGCGAAACAATTGTCACAATATAATTTTTTATGTGATTTTTGTTAATAAAATACAACTTAGTAGACTCAAAAATCTGTGTTTGATTTAAAATTAATACATAAATATACTTATGTATGTTGTTTACTTGTACAAGAAGCCTACTACGAGTTACCTCGTCCCTTCATTATCACGATTTGTATAGCTACAAGAAAACTCGTAACATAACAGTGTAAAAATGAAAACAGTAAAACCCCCTATAACATGTTGAGATAGGTACCTCATTATCAGAGGAAATTTTATAAGTGCTTAATTTTTTAAATTGTATTTGTAAAAATGTAAATTTTGACCAGCGGAAAAGGCTGAAATGAGTCATTTCAAATTAAAATACAATTTAAAAACATTAACGCTCTACAACATTCTCATTGATAAACGCAGTACCTATCTCAACGTTATAAAAGGGTTTACTGTAGATGGCCTGAGCAAAGAAAATAAAAAAATCAATTTTTGCTTAAATTAACAGAAAATACATAGTTTTATCATTAAATTATTACTATGCACTGTGACATTATTAAAGTTTTTAATAATTTATTTATTTATTTATTGAACCGCTAATGCCTTTAACAAAATACATATCGCTCACTCCTTTCAACAACGTCATATATCAAATAACATGATTTTTCAGGAGATCGTTTTTAAAGTTTAAAAATATAATACAATGTATTTAAAATAAATATCAAGCCACTTTTTGAACTTTTTACTGTGCAACAGATCTTTTTAGGTAAAACCTGAAGGTTTTTTCTCCATTTGAAAAATATTTAGTATGTTTAAAAAAATAGTTTAACAATACCTTTTCTTCAAAATGCAAAAACAGCACTTTCTGCCCTGTAGCGGGTAAATATTAAGTTAAAAATATACCGCTTTTGCTGGGATATAGTACATTTTCTGGGCATTCCGAAAACATGCACAACTGAAAATTGACGAATTTTGATTTATGACGTTCTTGAAAGGAGTGAGCGATATATACAGTATCTAATATAAAAATACACTAATGAATACACTAACAGAGAAACAAAAAGTCTTAAAAATAAAATAATAATAAAATAACAAATAGTAAGCACTGGTAAATACTCGTCTCCGTCACACACTATCAGCGAGCAGCGAGAGAGAGTGAAATACAACGTTTAAATTTATCCATTATAACATGGAGAAGAAATGCTGAGAAAGTACAGACTTCAAGATAACAATATATAAAATAAATCTATACTTTCAAAAGCATTGGCTAACATGTGAAGCCGCGGAATCGGAGAGAACATGGCATAGTTTGCATTATGTACAAATACTGCGAATATAGATTTTAGCCTAGTAGCTCTTCGACGCACGCTAAGCTTTATTTGATTTAGGAGATCAGGGTTGATAATACAACATAATTTAATCAATTTGGCTCTATAGACTGGAATTGTGAAAAATTCCATGGCAGTCAATGTGTTAAAGCTAAAGCTAACTAACTAACTAACTAACCATCACGCCGCTTCACCGCAGGGGTAGGCAGTGAGAATCGAACGCCACACCACTCTGTCTTTGCAAACATTCTTTGCCTCTTCTACATTCATGCATCTCCTCATACATACCCGACGATTATTACGACTCCTGACCCTAAGCTAAAGCTATCCTGGCAATACACAATAGAGTCCTTTTTCCAACCTAATGTATGGAAGTGAAGCATAGAGTTGGCAAAAGAAGGATGAAAGTAGACTGAATGCAGTCAGAATGCGATCTCTCAGACGAATGTGATCGTTGTGATTTATTTGATCGTAATGTGTAATCACAAGTTTGATCTCAATTTTGTCATTTTAATGTGAAGGTTAGATATGTATATTTGTTTTGTATATCACAGCAATGCGATCCCTCAGACGAATGTGTGGCAAAACGATGTTTGATAGATGTTTGAATGATGAAATAAGGAAGGAATGCAAAGTGGAGATAAGCATTATCGATAAAATTAAGAAAGGTGCGTTGAGATGGTTTGGTCATGCGGAACAAATGAGTGTGGAAGGAACGGTAAAACAAATTTATGAGGCGAATGTAGTTGGAAAACGGAGCAGAGGAAGACCGAGAAAGACTTGGCACGATCAAGTATGCCAAATACTTGAAAGCGGTCAGGTTAGAAGTGGAAATAATCGGCGGGTATGTATGAGGAGATGCATGAACGTGGAAGAGGCGAAGAATGTTTGCAAATACAGAGTGGTGTGGCGTTCTATTCTCTCCGCCTACCGCTGAGGGGAAGCGGTTTGATGGTTAGTTAGTCAGTTAGTCTAGTTATTCTGCTGTACTAAGCGTAAGGAGGGTATCTAGCCGATAAAACCATACATAGAAATCAATTTCCATGTATGGAGCAAAACCACACATAGAAATCAATTACTGGCAGATTACTACTCTATTTGCGATTTGATTAAGCGCCCTTGAGGTAGTTTTTTTACGAAAATGACGCTATATTAGTATTCGGCTATTCATGTTACTATTCGGCTCAACACAGGCCATGCCTTAAGAGCCGTAATACATATAATAAATGTATATATGAAATGAATACTATGTACTATGTCCGCCTCCGTAGTGTAATGGTCAGCACGCTCGGCTACCGTTCTGGAGGTCCCGGGTTCGATTTTCAGGGGGGGTAAAATAAATATAAGTGATTTTTTCACTGTAATATTTATTCAATATTACCCTGGACTGGTACCTGAAGCGGAGGGTTGATCACCTTTCCTTCATGTGTAAACGATCAAGCGTTTATATGACGCAGTGCCCTATGCACCATTGGGGTGCGGATAAGGGTTTAATATTATTATTATGTATTATGAAAAATAAATAAATAAATAAAAATATATAAATAATCAAAATTTATTATTATTATTATTACGATATTCTTCTTGGATTTTATTAGTTTGGATCGTTCAATGTGTCATATCAGTGCTATTATTTATTTTTTTTACAATTTTTTTTAATTTTAAATCTATTTAAATGGTTATATACTAATATTATTAACATTTTTGTAAAAAAATAAAGTACGTAAAAATGACTAACCACAAAGTAAATGCTTTAAATATTAATAATATTGAGAAAGCTATCATATTTGGTATGCTAGAATTCCCGGGTTTGATTCCCAGGGGGGTCACAATGAAAAAATTTAAAATTGTTTGTTTTTACAGATTTTTAACATGCAAAATAAAAATAGATCTTTAAAGCGTCAGGTTATAGTTGGTAATTACTAATAAGATCACATATTCAAAATAATCTAAAAATATTTATTGATTTGGCGTTTAATTTGTAGACATTTTCAAACGAATGTCTTCGTTTGAAAATGCCATAACTAGGCGAAACAATTGTCACAATATTAATTTTTTATGTGTTTTTGTTAACCCTTTAACCGCGTTAACTTTGTTCCTGAGAGACGCCCGTGCGCGGCGGTATTTCGCCGTTTTTTAAATGATTACTTTTATCATGTATTTAGTTAAGAAACGATTTATTTTCCTAAACAAAAACGTTCAATGGGATTCATTGTGCCTTTTTGGTACTCTATAATACACTTGTGTCACATAATTCTTGAAATATATCGTAATATAAACAAATAAGATCGTAACATAAATAAATCAAAGCATGCATCGCGTGTCACTTTTACCCACTGGCGATGCGTAGCGTCGAGAGAGAGACAGATATAGGGCATGATTATGGCCTGAACTAATTACCGACCGCAAGAAAAATCAGGGATCTGTTCTTTTATTTATCCTTGTGATGTTACAAATTATTAGTCAGATATTTCAACAGATGTCATAAGGCCGAGGATTGACATATTATTTTATCCAAAGTTCCACACCATGAAAAAATCCCTCCAAGTTGAACTGAGGTTCGAAACTTGGAGCAAAGTAAAAACACATACGGTTATGTCAGCCGCGTACGGGGAATGTTTTGTGAAAACACATACGGTTATGCGAGCCGCGTGGATCCGGTTAATAAAATACAACTTAGTAGACTCAAAAAATGTGTGTTTGATTTAAAATTAATACATAAATTAATCTGAAAAGTTCACATTAGACATCTAACTTTGAATAACTAGAAATTTCAAAATTGTCAGTACATCAATACCCATTTTAAAAAAAAAATTATTTCTATATTAGGCATCTTCCAGACGCAACGTTTTGTATGGTCGTTAATAATTTTCAATCATTATGAATCATATTCAATCCAACATGGCCTTGCTTCTAAAAATTACCTTATACTATGTAAATATATGCCCATTACATGAATATCTTTAAAAAAAATATATAAGAGAAACTATTATACCATTATATTATTTTGAGAAATAAAAAGACTTTGTTTTTTTATTCACTTATGATCATATTTCATCATCAGCCTGTGTCCGTCCACTGTTGAACGTAGGCCTCCCGCATGAGTCTCCATCCTCTTCGATCCTCCGCCTTCCGCATCCAGGTCACTCCCGCTATTCTTCTTATATCGTCAGTCCATCTTGCAGGGGGTCGGCCGATGCTTCGTTTGCCAGTTCTTGGGCGCCATTCCAATACTTTTCTTCTCCATCGACCGTCGTCTCTTCGACAGATATGTCCTGCCCATTGCCACTCGAGTGTGCCTATTCGTTGGGTAGCATCCACTACTAAGTAGTGGATGATCATATTTATGACTTAATTAATTAATTAATTAATCCCTGAAGAGGGTGTGGCAACCCACACATCTATGGCAACTCGAACCGAGTGAATAACCGAACGCCCTACTGAGCCCGCAACGAGCTGAAACTGGCCCGTCACATTTCGTCACCGCCCGTCCTCTGATCGACACGTATTTCAACTGTTCTCATATTAGAATCACGCGATTATTCTTAAGGATTTCTTGATTGTAATTTTATAGAACTGAATAAATTTGTGTTAAAAGTAATCCGCTTTCATCTTGCTTCCCTTCTGTTAAATTAAATTGGTATTCAACTAGAAACCATAAAGGCAACAGGTTGTTGCCGAAACTAGTTGGTTGTTAATAAAAATGTGAGTGGATCAAAAAACAAAATCTTTTTATTTCTCAAAATAATATATCAATATGATCCACAAAATAAATATTCAAAACATATTATACCATTGAAAAAAAAACCTTGAGTGTAAGTCCCTCTCCAAGCACAAGACGGCTGTCCAAATTTAAAACACAGTAAGAGACATTTTTTTTGTAGTACGTTTTTTTTGCATTTATAGATTAAGTAGACTCTACTTAGTCCAAAAATGCAAAAAAAACGTACTACAAAAAAAAATGTCCCTTACTGTGTTTTAAATTTGGACAGCCGAAGAGCTCAGTCTCTTTTAGAGAGGCATAGCGAAACTAAAATTATAAGTTTGCCGTATGAATAATTGTATCAAATTGTATTTTTAAAAATGTAACTATATTAAATAAATAAAAAATTAAAAAATATGTTTGCTAACTAATCTGAAATAACAGCGCTGCTGAGGCCGTGCCCCGCCGAGGAGGGCTGCTCCTCCGAGGACGCGGGGGAGGAGCCCCCGTCCCCCGGGCCCGCCTCCCCCGGGCCCCCGCCGGGCGCGCTGCACTCGGACTCCTTCCACGAGCGCCTGCACGCCGAGGACTTCCCGGGCGGCATCCACGACGTCGAGCGATTCTACAGCTCCAACTTCCGAGTGCTCAGCGACCAGTACGGAGTCCTGCTGCTACTGTATTCGGCCATCTTGTCCAAGGGGGTCGAGAATGTCAAGCGGGAGCTGTCTGATCTATCGGATCCTCTTATTCACGGTACTTACGGCTACGGCTCGCAAGGTCTTATCAACCTCATGCTAACAGGCCGCGCTGTGGGCCACGTATGGGACCATGAGCAAAGAGTCGGCGGTCTACGCCTTTCGGGGATCGATCGCCAACCTGACGTCGGCTTCATTACGGTCATGGAACACATGCAGTACTGCACCGTCGGATCTTTCTATAAGAACCCGAAGCATCCTGTCTGGGTCATGGGCTCCGAGACCCATCTAACGGTGCTGTTTAGTTTCGAGAAAAAACTAGTGTCGCCTGAAACCGCGGCAGAGTCCGCCCGGCGGATATTCCGCTCATTCGATCCGGACGGGAACAACTTCATCCAGAGCGCTCTCTTGCAAGACCTGCTGTGCGCCGTGGACCTCGTGAGCGACCCCGAGTACGCAGACATAATGCGCAAGAAACTAGACTCGGAAAACCTCGGGATAATTCTTCTCAACGCGTTCATGGAGGAGTTCTTCTCGGGGCAGCAGCGATCGACGCCAGACACTTTTGCGCTGTTCCATTATAATGGGCTGGCGCGGTCCAACCCCGGCGGAGAGGTGGCGTTCCGTGCGGGCAGCGCGGTCCGGCTGGAGGGGGACCTGCGCGCGTGCTGCGAGGACCCCATGCTCACGTGCCTGCAGACCAAGTGGCCCGGGCTGGAGGTGAGCTGGCAGGGCGGGAAGCCCCCCTCCCTCAACTGACGGCCCCCCCGACACTGTACATACATTCTCGACTAATTTAACGATCCCCATTATATTATATATATATATTTTTGTTGTAACTTTCCAAATTTGAGCGGACACTCGGACGAACGGTGCTTCTGATCTCGCGATGGCGGACGAAATGTGGATTGAATAAAAGACGACAATCTTATCAATATTTAAACCGCTAACCTTGTGATTTTTTTCTCCATTGCATCACTTCACACTACTTTGTTTTAAATCAAATTATGAAGTCAGATTGCGGTCTCCATTCTGCCCCAACTGGATTCAAACATAAATATACAATTCCATTAATTGATTCGACAGTCACTTTGTGGTACAATCTATCAATTTTTAATTAATTTTTTACTTAGTAAATACCACTATTTCTTAAAATCTACCGTGACACGTGTTTCGATGCATTCCGCATCATTTTCAAACACTAAGTAAAACATTAATTAAAAATAAATAAACAAATTTATATATTTACGTTTGTTTTTTTTAAGGAATAACCCGTAAAGCCTCTACTTTTAGAAGATTGTCCGCAGGTAGGATAGTAAGGATAGGGAAGGTAAATGTGAAAAATACATCACAAACACCCAGACCGATTGAAAATAAATCTTTCTTGAATTCATTCAGCACTTGGCGAGAATCGAACCCACAATGCTATTTTCTTGTGATTAGTATACTGTAGTTACTTGTGATTAGTATACTGAGGGTCGGGCGGCAGACTAGCAGAGTATAATTCGGGTCAGGGTTGATGAAAAAACAGCCTGACAACAGTGTGTTGATATTATACGATTTAAGTAATTTTGAGAATTATTTCCAGTGCGTTGTTCTTCAAACCCTTATCCGCACCCCAATGGTGCATAGGGCACTGCATAATATAAACGCAGTGTTTTCTTGATAGTTAACACATCAAGGAAAGGTGATCGGCCCTCCTCTAGGTACCAGTCCAGGGTAATATTGAATAAATATTAGAGTAAAAAAATCACTTTATTTTATCCCTCCTTGGGAATCGAACCCGGGACTTCCAGAACGGTAGCCGAGCGCGCTGACCATACATAGTAGGATGTACGTAGGATAAAAAAATCAGTACGCCAAGTAGAAAAACAGACAACATCATGAGTGTGTCCAAATACTTGTTCACAAATCTGGCTTATCTCCAATTATAGGAGTTATTTTTGTATTATTTTTTGACATTTCATCAAAGATGAAGAAGAATATGGAATAATGGGTAGAATTGGTGAATTCATTTATTGATTTGGCGTTTAATTTGTAGAACTCCATTTTAATTTACGTATTAATTTTAAATCAAACACTGATAATGCCCTAATAAGGCGAAGCAATTGTCACAATATAATTTTTTTATGTTTTTGTTAATAAAATACAATTTAGTAGACTCAAAAAATCTGTGTTTGATTTAAAATGAATACATAAAAATTGGCGAATGTTACATGTGTATCATAAAGTTATCACTTAAACCAGCCTATGACGGTCGTCAGCCCCGTCTACCCAGACTTCCATATTCTTCTTCATCTTTGATGAGATGTCAAAAAAAAATGTTTTAATCTGCGTTTGGTCGTTAGTTTTCCATCAAAAAGCCAACTGGTCGGTTTTTTGTACTCAATGTGTGATTCAGATGAGGTCGCATTTGATTTGTACGGTCTAATTTGGTTTAAAACGAGTGTGGAGTGGTGTTTTTACAAGATTTAAATCACGCAAGGTTTCCGTGTGTGTGAAACGATAAAGCTGCGGGCTTCAAGAGATTGGGAAGAGACTGAAATTGGTTGAACATAGTGTAAAATTATTATTTTTTACGAAATATCGGTACAGGATACATTGGCAGCATCGGAACTAGAGTATTATCGATCCTTGTTGAGAATCTCCAAAGTGTATTGTGAAAACGGGCGGACTCCGGTGACCTCCTCCCGGCTCTGCACACCTTGTATTATTTCATGTTTTCCCGTTACTTCTGCCTTGAATCCGTAACCCAGTAACCTTAAATATCCTTGATTTTTAACATTGCAAAAAAAAAAATAGTTTATAATTGAAATATTTGAAACAATAATCATGTAATTTTTCTTTTAATTGCTTGAAAAAACACCTTATTATCAAATTGCTATATTTCGCTGGTATACTGGCAAAAAATGTCTACTCTAAAATCCCTGTTATTTAAAAAAAAATTGACATTACAAATATAAAAATAGTTTATAATTGAAATATCTGAAACACTAATCATGTAATTTTTCGTTTAATTGCTTAAAAAAACACTTAATTATCAAAATGCTATATATCGTGGGTATACTGGAAAATAACGTTAACTCTAAAATCCCCGTTTGAATAATCCCTATTATTTAAAGCTTTTAGCCTGAAGAAAATTCAATTCTATTCACACCCTTATCCACACCCGAATGGTGCATAGGGCACTGCATTATATAAACATAGTGTCATCTTGATCGCTAACACACGAGGGAAAGGTGATCAGCCCTCCGCTTCAGTTACCAGTCCAGAGTAATATTGAATAAATATTAGAGTGAAAAAATCACTTGTATTTATTTTACCCCCCTTGGGAATCGAACCCGGGACCTCCAGAACGGTAGCTGGGCGTGCCGACCATTACACTAGGGAGGCGATAGAAGAAAATACCCGCTATTAAACTTAAAGTTGAATTTACTTTTAAAACCGCATATATCGCTCACTCCTTTCAAGAACGTCATAAATCAAAAAACTTGATTTTTCAGGAGAACGTTTTTAAAGTTTAAAAATATAATACAATGTTTTAATAATAAATATCAAGCCACTTATTGAACTTTTTACTGTCAAACAGATCTTTTTAGGAAAAACCTGAAGGTTTTTTCTCCATTTGAAAAATATTTAGTATATTTTAAAAAAATTGTTGAACAGTACATTTTCTTCAAAATGCAAAAACATCACTTTCTACCCTGGAGCGGGTAAATATTAAGTTAAAAATATGCCGCTTTTGCTGGGATATAGTACATTTTCAGGGCATTCCGAAAACATGCACAGCTCAAAATTGACGATTTTTGATATATGACGTTCTTGAAAGGAGTGAGCGATATATGACATTTCAAACTACTTAGTGTATTTTGCCAGTTTATAGAATGTTGTAAACATTGTAGTATACATCATTAAGTCACAATTGCATATTTTTGAGTTAACGTTTTTTGCCAGTACACCCACGTTATGTTGACTGGTTTCGTATGTAAGATATATATATACAGTGGAACCTCTCATAATGAGCATAATTCGTTCCAGAATCTTAATCGCTAAACGAAACATTTGTTTGGTTTTACTGACGCGGAAGTGAATATTGTAAAAATGGGACTTATTTATTGTAACTGCAGACAGTTGGTAGAATTCCATATTGAATTGTTGGGTAATATATCCAAAATAAAACAAGGTTTGTTGGATTGAATTCTACATTTATTTATGTACATGTTAATACGTGACGCGTTTCGTCTTCTTAGGACATTATCAAACACTCAATGTTTTTGATATGTATTTGATAATGTCCTAAGCCATTTATGTGTTTGATAATGTCCTAAGTCCTTTGGCATTATCAAACACTCATCATTATCAAACACTATGACATTATCAAAAACAAATGTGAGTGTTTGATAATGTCTAAATAAGACGAAACGTGTCACGTATTAACATATAATAATAATAATAATAAAACCCTTATCCGCACCCCAATGGTGCATAGGGCACTGTGTCATATAAACGCAGTGTTATCTTGATCGTTTACACATGAAGGAAAGGTGATCAGCCCTCTGCTTCAGGTACCAGTCCATGGTAATATTGAATAAATATTACAGTGAAAAAAATCACTTATATTTTTTTGTTTTTAATAATAATAATTAATTTTTTACATTCTTTCAGACTCTTTTCATTCTTCATACATTCAGGCATCTCATCATAATAATAATAATAAAACCCTTATCCGCACCCCAATGGTGCATAGGGCACTGCGTCATATAAACGCAGTGTTATCTTGATCGTTTACACATGAAGGAAAGGTGATCAGCCCTCCGCTTCAGGTACCAGTCCATGGTAATATTGAATAAATATTACAGTGAAAAAATCACTTATATTTATTTTACCCCCCTTGGGAATCGAACCCGGTACCTCCAGAACGGTAGCCGAGCGTGCTGACCATTACACTACGGAGGCGGACAATACTTAAATAAATGTAGAATTCAATCCGACAAAGCTTGTTTTATTTTGGATATATTACCCAACAAAAAGGGACTTGCCCGTACTCTGTAACTGTTATACAAAATGTCACTCATTAAGAGGGCTACTTTTTCATAATTTTTTTGCTTGCTATGCGAATCACTCGTTATGAAAGGTTCCACTGTAAATCGATTTTATAACAAACCTATTTTTTTTTATTTACAACATTTTGGATGTGTCCAAATCCTTGTTCACGAATCTGGGTTTCTCCACTTCTTTTTGACATCTCAGCACAGATTAAGAAGGATATGAAGATCTGGGTATTAACAGGACTGGTTGAAGTGATCACTTGAAATCAAATAATAAATCTCATGACGCTTTACGTTCAGGTATTCTAAGAGTTATCCAAAAAAGTGTGGTCGTCAATCATGGGTGGAATGGTGAATGTTGCACATGTGTAAAGTGATCACTTGACAGGCGCCGCGGCGTAGTTGGGAAGACGTTCAACTGCGAAACTGACGTCGCAGGTTCGATTCCCGCCAATTGCAAAATAAATTCAAGAAAGATTTATTTCCAATTGGTCTGGGTGTTTGTGATGTATTTTTTACCTGCAGACAAGCCTATTAAAGTAGGAGCTTTTAACCAGCCTATGGCAGGTCATAAGCCTTGTAAATATCCGGACCTCCATATTCTTCTTCATCTGTGTTGAGATGTCAAAAATGCTATTATAAGTTATAAAAATAGGTAACGTTGACAATATGCTTGAAAAGTAACTAAGCTAAGATTATGATAACCTTGCTTGAGTACACGTGTGATCCATACATTCCATCTGTGTATCGGTCGGTTCATCTCTTCATTAGCTTGTTGCGGCCGTAAGATGTGGCGTTTGAGACATTTTCTGATGAAATACAGTAAAACCTCGATATGACGGACTAATTGAATTGAATTGAACAGAAAATTATGCGTCTTAAGACGCTTTAAGCAGTTAACTGGTTAACAAGACATTTAACAAAAAAAATATTACATTTGTATGGACTTTTTGTCCCTTATATCCGAAGTTTGTTAAATAGTGGTACGTTATATCGAGGTTTTACTGTATATTTTTCATTAACCTTTTAACCGCGTCAACTTTGTTCCTGAGAGACGCCCGTACGCGGCGGTATTTCATCGTTTTTGAAATGATTACTTTTATCGTGTATTTAATTAAGAAACGATTTATTTTCCTAAACAAAAACGTTCAATGGGATTCATTGTACTTTTTTGGTACTCTATAATACACTTGTGTCACATTATTCTTGAAATATATCGTAATATAAACAAATAAGATCGTAACATAAATAAATCAAAGCACGCATCGTGTGTCACTCTTACCCACTGGCGATGCATAGCGTCGAGAGTGAGACAGATATAGGGCATGATTATGGCGCTGACTAATTACCGACAGCAAGAAAAATCAGGGATCTGTTCTTTTATTTATCCTTGTGATGTTACAAATTATTAGTCAGATATTTCAACAGATGTCATGAGGCCAAGGATTGACATATTATTTTATCCAAAGTTCCACACCATGAAAAAATCCCTCCAAGTTGAACTGAGGTTCGAAACTTGGAGCGATGTAAAAACACATACGGTTATGTCAGCCGCGTATGGGGCATATTTTATGAAAACACATACGGTTATGCGAGCCGCGTGGATCCGGTTGATATATTTTTTAGATATTTTCTAACCCTTAATGACTGAATTCAGAACTAAACATGTGGTGCCAAAAATGAGAGTACTTTTTCAAAAACGACTCAATGGCAGCATGCCAATACGCTGATAGTATGTGTACCGTACACTAGTATCACGCACGCTCGGGCAATATAAAGGTTACTCATCTGATATTGCACTATGGCATTCTTCTTGGCGTCTACTTTGAAGGTGAACCGCCTTTCCGAGTTGTGAGCTGCGACAGTTTTAAACTTCCCGCCAAATATGCCGTTGCGACATCTAGACCCAAAGATGGCCGCTGCGTAACACCGCCAAGAGTGCAATGCGTTACTTTTCCAGCATACAAGTATGCAGTGGAAGCTCTTATAACGAGCATTATTCGTTCCAGAATCTTATTCGTTAAGCGAAACATTTTTTAATTTTGACTGAAGTCCCGGATCACGAGTGAAAGTCGTGAAAAGGGGACTTTCTCTGTAACTCATTATGTGAAATTCTGGTCGTTAAGTGAGCAACGAGTTATTAGGAGTGCTCCTTATGAGAGGTTCAACTCTACTCTCTTTTACATGTATACGTAAATTGGCATAGTGTGAGTGAAACGCATCGTATACTAATTCTATCAGTGTATTAGTATCTACCTGTACGCTTGTCGTTGGAATTCATAAACATTTTATACTTAGGGTGGTATTACAGTTATTTTCTTTAAAAAGAGATATATTTGTGTTTTTATTATTCACACAAATATTTCAATTTCATGCTATTTCTGTGAGCCTAATAGAATTATTAGAAATAGGTATCAAATTGTGGTAGAGTGGGTTCGAACCGAGAAACTCTCACTTAAGAGTCCGCGACACTAACCACGGGACCGCAACCCGACACCAGGTATGTAAGAACTTGACCGATACACGGATAGAATATGTATATATATATATATATATATATATATATATATATATATATATATATATATATATATATATATATATATATATATATATATATATATATATATATATATATATATATATATATATATATATATATATATATATATATATATATATATATATATATATATATATATATATATATATATATATATATATATATATATATATATATATATATATATATATATATATATATATATGTTTCTTTTGTTATAATTTTATAAATGAATGTTGTAAAATGTGCCCTTGGCACTTGAAAACTCAGTAAGGGCACATTATTGTAAATCGTAATTCTTTATATGATGAAATATATATATATATATATATATATATATATATATATATATATATATATATATATATATATATATATATATATATATATATATATATATATATATATATATATATATATATATTTTACTTGCACTATGGCAATTTATGTATGGTGCGAAAGGGAGTATGGCTACACACTTACAATGAAAAATAATCCTCATGAATTGCATTGCACGTTAGGTTATATTCTTTAAAATAAATACTAAATTCCAAAGAAAAAAATTGTTTCACATTCTCGATTGGTCCAAACATTTTTGAAATCTTTGCGTGAAACGCCAAAGTTCAAAGGCAAACTCGTAATTGAAGACTTTATTTATTTTTTAATAAAATGCTGACGCGTTTGTGCCTGAGTATTTATGCTTTAATTATTATATTTCGTTTACTCCAGCCAATGAGCATCCTATGGGTTATATACACTCGCAAGGAAAATAGGATAAAACTTTTTTTTTTGTGAGGTCAAGGGATCTTGCATCCTTTATGTCACTGCGACCATATTAGGTCTATTGTGACTTCTCTGTGTCATAGCTCACTCTCAAGATCCACCCGAGTCATGCACTCACGACCCGTCTTGGTGTTAGGAGCTTCATCTTCTCGGAGTCCAGTAGTGGCCCTCCAAGGATGTAACTTGCTCGTCATATAAAATGGTTTTTAACACAGCTCATTCGGGGCCTGTCCAGCGCAAGTTAACCACCCTACTCTCGGGTTATTTTCTGACTGAATTCTGTAGAAAAAAATATTGTTTCAAAATTAATTATGAGTTGTGTAACATATCGCTCACTCCTTTCAACAACGTCATATATCAAAAATTGTCAATTTTCAGCTGTGCATGTTTTCGGAATGCCCAGAAAATGTACTATATCCCAGCAAAAGCGGCGTATATTTAACTTAATATTTACCCGCTACAGGGCAGAAAGTGTTGTTTTTGCATTTTGAAGAAAAGGTATTGTTATATAATTTTTTTTTTAATAAACTAAATATTTTTCAAATGGAGAAAAAACCTTCAGATTTGACCTAAAAAGATCTGTTGCGCAGTAAAAAGTTCAATAAGTGGCTTGAAATTTATTTGTAATACATTTTACTATATTCTTAAACCTTAAAAACGATCTCCTGAAATATCGAGTTTTTTTTTATTTATGACGTTGTTGAAAGGAGTGAGTGATATGCGTAGTCAAATTCATCTCCTCTTTTAACATTCCCTTTTTGATTGGTTTAATTATAACAAAATTGTATTAACTTAGCCTTAAAAAAATGTCATCTTCAATTGATTTTTTAATAATTTTTTAGTGTAGTTTACATAATTAATCTACCCTCATCCATGCCCGACCACTGCTGACCCTTATCCATACTCAATGGTGCATAGGGCACTTCATTATTTTGATGCAACATTTAGTTGATCATTAATTGTGGGAAGACAAGGCAATCAGTCCCTCGCTTCATATGTATGATATTAAATCAATAATTCTTCAATGTTTATTGTGGACCTCCTGGGAATCGAACCTGCCATCTCCAGCATGGTAGCCAAATGCGGTAATCACTGGAGGTATAATCCAAACTGCAATAATAAAAAATATATTTTATCATTTTTCATTTGTCAGTAAAATGCGGTATATCTTCATCGTTCAATTTGAATGTACCTTTTAAAAATTGGCTGGAGTAATTGGCTTCCACATTATCAATGAATTTTTTTTAATTTACAAATATATCGTAGTCATACAGGAGAAAGTGACCAAGTGAGTTGTTTTACAAAAACATGATCATTGACTATTTGATTTTTTTACTAGCTTAATATTGCCCTGAAAAAATCCCAAAGGATTTTAAACTTGGTAGTATAATATATTGACGAATATAGAATGTGAAAGAGGAGAGGATACTGCACGATAAAGACCTCTCGCTGCGCTCGAGGCATCGAGATTGTGAGAGAATTCTTCAATTGAAATTTTCGGCGCGTGAATTTCAGTTTTTGCGCAAAAAACGTTAGCTAAATAATAAGGACTTGTTAAAAATGACTAACTGCATTAGCGTTTATTTTTTTGCCTAGCAAAAGTGACTTGAATGGCCCTCCTGAACATTTTACGTTTTGGTAGTTGGTCACTTTCTCCTGTACGACTACAATATGTTTTTTTTTTTA
Source organism: Brachycentrus maculatus (assembly GCF_059751285.1). Taxonomy (NCBI): domain Eukaryota; kingdom Metazoa; phylum Arthropoda; class Insecta; order Trichoptera; family Brachycentridae; genus Brachycentrus; species Brachycentrus maculatus. The sequence continues at coordinate 545,590 of NW_028281389.1, read as the reverse complement.
CTGAAATTAAAGACATTGTAAATTTTAGACACTTATTTTTTGTGAAAACAGTGAAAAAAAAAACAATCATTAGCTTCTTATTTATAATTTTGTATTCTTAGAATTCGTCTTTGTAGTTGGTTATTAGTTCAACTGGCATAGAACATTTATGTACCTAGCATGTTGTGAATTTTACAGATTATAAATAAATATTCATATTTATTAATGAATTTGTGTTTATTAAAAAATAAATATTCATATTTATTAGCCCGTCCGGGGTGAGCTTCTGCGGAGAAAACTGTATCTGGGGAATGAGTGTTTTTTTTCAATTTTTTGTTTTTAATAATAATAAAAATAATAAAACCCTTATCCGCACCCCAATGGTGCATAGGGCACTGCGTCATATAAACGCAGTGTTATCTTGATGGTTTACACATGAAGGAAAGGTGATCAGCCCTCCGCTTCAGGTACCAGTCCAGGGTAATATTGAATAAATATGACAGTGAAAAAATCACTTATATTTATTTTACCCCCCTTGGGAATCGAATCCGGGACCTCCAGAACGGTAGCCGAGCGTGCTGACCATTACACTACGGAGGCGGACATTATAATTTTTATGATTGTCAATGCCATGAAGCAACATATTTTCTTGAATATAAAAATATATTTACACCAGTAAACATGATTTATATCAAAAGAATCTATGTTTTATTTCGTGGGTTTTCTTCGACCATCATACGATGACCTTACACAAACTTTGTTCCAAGTAAAATGTTGTGAGTACAGAAAAATAATTTTAAGTGAATTGTCAAAATATAACCACAGATGGCAGTACAAGTACCATTTTAGAAATAAATGTCACGGAGCTTTAGTTATAAGGGCAGCCGTTTATCTACTCCCATACTCCTTTAAGGAAAGTTTTGATTGGACGACCGTGTACGCCCACACTCCCGGACAGAGTCATTTGATAAATATTAATATTTATTTATGATTAAATCAATATGACGCCTTGTATTTGATAACAAACTGTTCGAAAATGCCTAGTAATAATAGAAAATAAAATTATATTAGATGTACAGCCGATCTATTGCGTGACATCATCTTCTGCTAACGGAGTACGGTAAGGATATGAACAATTGTGTCTTTATTTATTGATTTGGCGTTTAATTTGTTGAAATCAATTTTTAATTTATGTATTCATTTTTAAATCAAACACAGATTTTTTTTAGTACAGGTGAAGACTGACCGGAGCCATTTCGTCGTAACGTAACACGTTACGATACGAGCATTCGTATAGTCAGTACAGTGCGCCGAGCGCTCCATCCATAGTTTGGGATGCTCGATGATGGTCGCCGCGAGCGATGTTATTACGTTACGTTACGACGAAATGCTCCGGTCAGTCTCCACCTTCCTAAGCTGTATTTTACTATCACATAAAAATTAATATTGTGACAATTGTTTCGCCTAGTTATGGCATTTTCAAACGAACATTCATTGTCATAATATCAATTTTGATGTGTTTTTTTTAAATAAAATTCAACAACATTTTGAGTGTGTCCAAATACTTGTTCACAAAATCTGGATTATCTCCAATTACAGGAGTTATTTTCATATTATACTAATATAAGAGTTTCTGCTTAATAAAAAGTTTCTTTACATCTCACCAATAGATGTCTCTAGTGAAGTTCTAGTGATTCAAGAACAAGGCTTCTAAATTGTTTCATATATACAGAACTTCTAAGAATTTGAGTAGTGTGGTTGTCAATAATGGGTAGAATTGGTGAATGTTACACGTGTGTAAAGTGATCACTTAAACCAGCCTATGACTGTCGTCAGCCCCGTAAATGCCCAGACTTCCATATTCTTCTTCATCTTTGATGAGATGTCAAAAATAAAATAAAATTCAGCTTAGTAGACTCAAAAAATCTGTGTTGGATTTTAAAATTAATACATAAATTGTGTCTATCTTGATATTTGCAAAACCTGTTTATTTGAATGTATGTTACATCTCTCGTACGAGTTCTGAAAAACTAAGCTGTAAGAGAGTTATTTTATTTATTTATTTTTACATTGAATTTATTTCACAGTGTCATAGGCTAACCAAAAATAAAGTTATACGGTGGAGTGCGCTTATTGTGTTCATCTTGGAACCCGTTTGATTTGATAACATCAAGCAGAAGATGGGATAAATGGATATTTAAACATTGTCAAAAACAATGTCATTTTTGACAAAAATACAGTAGAAATATCCGGAAATCCGAACAAGATTTTGAAGAAAAACATTTGCAGGAAAATAATTTAAAAAACACGTAAAAACTGAAGAACTCATTTATTATTTCATGAAATTATTATCTTCTTCTTCTTCTAACCCTTATCCGCACCAAATGGTGCATAGGGCACTGCATCGTAGCGACGCAGTGTTATCTTGATTGTAAATTGCATGAAGGCAAGGTGATCAGCCCTGCGCTTCTTGTACCAGTCCAGGGTGATATTAAATAAATATGAGAGTGAAAATCGGCCATATTTATTATTATATGAAATTATTATTTACAACCTAATTTAGTTTAAAATTTATTTAAAAATGAATAAAGTATACAGTACTGTACCTGTACCTGCTACTCAAGTAACGTTGCAAATGATATATACATACAGTGGAATCTCTCATCATCATCATCTTCTAAAGGCAGCGCCTTGTTGTGTCAGCCACTTGTCTCTGTCAGTCGCCATCCTCTTGAGCTGCGAATAGGAGGAGACGTCCATGAGCCGCTTCAAATCCTGGAAGTATGAAGTTCTTGGGCGGCCTCTTGTTCGTTTTCCCAAGATTCTTCCTTCGAAGATGTTGCTAAGAAAGGTGCTATGTCTAATTGAGTGCCCTATTAGCTTGGCCTTCCTCTTCAAAATATGATTTATAAGCTCTCTTCTTTCTTTTACGTCCTGCAACACCTTTTCGTTGGACTTCCTTACGACCCATGATGTTTTGGTCATCTTCCTCCAAACCCACATCTCAAATGCTTCAAGCCGGTCTTTTTCGTACTTTTGGATAGTCCAGGTTTCACACCCATACAACAAAACACTCCAAACAAAAGCCTTTATGAACCTCTCATAACAAGTACATAATTCGCATGACGAGCAAAAAAAAGTGAAAAAGTTGCTCCTTTTCACATAATTCAGTTACAGAGAAGGGGCAAGTCCCTTTTTCACGACATTCACTTGTGAGCCGGGACTTCCGCACCAGTTAAAATAAAACATCTTTCGCTTAATGACTAAGATTCTGGAACGAATTACGCACGTTATGAGAGGTCATATAGTACTTCATTATCATTAGAGATGAATGTACAAGAAAAAACACATAACGTCTCCTAGTATGTAAAATTATACGGGAAGAATCTAATATACATTTGCTGGAGGTTTCTGCTAGTAAAATCTTACCAATTTCAACCATTTTTTTTATTACAAAATACTTTTTTTTGATAATTGTTTATGGATTGGCTGTTTATGTTAACAATAAGCCATTGATAACATTTTCAATGATCAGAATGAGCGAAATCCACTGTATAAAATTTATGTATCATCAATTGTGATAAAACTGATATTATGTTAATAATGTTCAACTGTCTGTTATAGATATTTCAATGTGCCCTACATAAAGTGCTCTAACTACATTTTTGTACATTTTGAGATATCCGGTGTACGTTATCAACTGACCGTTATCTATAAATATAAATAAATAAATAAAATCTGTAAAGTAAATTATGCCTAGTTTTCAGGCGTATAAGACGCTATCTACATCTTTTCAAATTGAACTGAACTCCTAAAACGCCAACTACTGAATTTTGGCAAAGCATAAAGTTCTAAAACGATTTTACATTATTTTAACGTGTTTTTGAATGGATAATACTAGTTTAGAATTTCAGATAAAACCGTTAATTAATAATAAAAAAATACGTTGAAAAAATCTCTCACCTGTAAAGTAACAGATTTGTAGATAGAGTACTTTACGTAGGGGCCGTCGATTTTATATAAAATAGTTTGAATTGTAAAGCCGTCGAGAAACTATGCGAAGAAATTCACAGATGTCACTATAAGTCCTATTTTTTTATGATGAAATTTAACAGTGCTCGAATTGTATGTTTGCACGAAACATTTTGTCTATGCCGCTTTGTGACATTTTATTCCAGACGTCATCGTCAAGTCAATAAATTTCATCGGCGATGTTGCAATATGTATCTTGCACCCATCTTTACAGTTAATTTTGCGGTAGTGCAAAAAAATGTGAATATTTTTTTTATTATGAGGTGTTAAGACATTTTTGTTAAAACACATCAACACTAGATCGTAATGCAATGTCTCCGGTGAGTCGCAAATTTGTCTTATTGTTTTTGCACAGTTGAAAAAGTTGCTTTTATTTTTAATTAAAAATAATATCAGAAAATTGATTTAACCCATTGCACCACCAACAAAGATGACATTATTTGTTCATACAACACACTATGTAATTTTAACACATTTTTTAAATTACAATAACACAAAATAAAAATGGAAAAATTTAAAACACTTTTTTTTTGTTCTGGAAGAGTGTGTTCAGTTCAGAGCTGTGAAAGTTATTGTCATTCAGTTTTAATGTAAAAAAAAACACTTCAAGGACAAACCAGCGAATTGCCGGCTTTGGGAGTCAATGACAAATTGATCTCGGCCTGCGATTCGTTGGCTTTGTGTTGCAATGGGTTAAAATCAAGTGCTGGTCGGCATACAATATCCGTGTACATATGGCCCTGTGAATCCATCAAAATTGTCCTCATTTGTAGTACCTACTCCATGAAATGTCAGCGCTAATCTGTAAGATCCAATAAAGCAACATCTTAGTTTACCTTCCTAAAAAAGCTTTTATTTATTGACAATTATGTATATTTTCACTTAGCTTATTATCGTTGAGCATAACTTAGTTTTAAACACACACCCAAGTTAGAAAAACCTAAACGTTCAATGCTAACGTAAAAGATTAATTATTTTACTGGGTTGGTCGGTACATAGGTCACATTTTTTTATTATTTTTACGAATGTCAGAATATACAGCGGAACCTCTATCTATCGTTTTTAAAGGGACCTATTGAAATAAACTATGAATGCGGGATTAAGAGGTACACAAGGATATACGATGGAGTAAAGATATCGTCCTCCCAATCTGCATAACCATTGGTAGGTAAAAATTCTAAGAAGAATACAAATTTTAGATGTAAATAAATGTATTTATTAAAAAAAAATACAAAGCTAAACAGAACTAAAAAAATATCACACAAGCTTTCGATACTTTCTATCCCATACGTTGGAATTTTGTCATCTAATGCAGTGCTATGCAAACTTTTTCTATTCAAGGTACATCTACCAAGTTCAGAAATTTCAGAGGTGCATATTTACCATATTATGGTAACATATTATGCACAGGCAATAAAAATTTGGAGAAATTTTTTTATTTTCACAAAACTAGACTTTTTTCCGCGGCACACCAACTAATCAGCGCGGTACACCAGTGTGCCGCGGCACACACGCGGCGGAATAATGATCTAATGTAACAAAATTGAGAAGAATGTTAAAAAAACAGACAAAATATATCAAATATGCAACGTAATATTCAAACAATGAATGCGGTAAACTTGTGATAGAGAAACGATCGATGCAATCTTTTTTTGTATGAAATGAATCTGGGGTAGGAGAAATAAACGACACATCCGGGAAAACGATTATTCGAGGAACGATCGATAGAGGTTTCCCTGCAGTTAATATTATGTATTATATAAACTTTGCAAGTCATTGTGATTACCGATGAATTTATACAATTTGTTCCAGATATGTCACAGAACCTATCTGTAAATCTAGCCAGTGGAATGTTTAATTTAATTGCTTGAAATATGTTCTGCAGCAAATAGGTACCCCATATTCCAATACATTAGAATGGCTACTCGGAGCGTGGTTGGTAGCAACTGGCTACTTATGTACTCGCTTATGAGCTATGAGATTGGAGGGTTAGGTTAGGTTAGGCGCTCTAGTGTGACCATATCCGTACAAACGCTACCATCTGGCAACTTGAGCATCTTCCGGAAAGATATACAGTCAAACCTGGATATAAGAATAGCCAAGAGACCGGAACATTTCCTCTATTATTAATCACTTTATACCATATTCCAATGTCAACACACTTCATCTATGTTGAGATATTGACCGGCTCCCAGCTTAGCCCGAGTGTGACTCGGGCAAAGAGTTTGTTTTGTAATGATGAGCCCGAGTGCTGCTTGGGGAAATCGTATTTCCACTTCTCTGTATTGATTTGCCTGGGCCAAATATATTTATGTAATTGTTTTTATTGACTGACCCGAGCAGTGTTCAGGCAGTCTTGTTTCCCCTTGTTGGTAACGATTTCTTGTACCGGTGAATTTTCTTACTAAAATTTGACTGTTAACAGTCGAATTTTAGCCGGGTAGGGTGGTTTACCACCCTACCTTCGGGTTATTTTCAGGCATATTTTTTATAAACAAGCAAAAAAATCACAACGTTTGTTGTCACTATGACCATATTTTTATTGTCAGGTATGAAACCTGACAATATATAGAAAAATTTGTCAGTGATTTTTGGAACATTATATTTGGAACATATTTTTGGAACAGATATCTTTTCTCGGCGCGTAGGTCATAAGGGTTAGCGCAGAATGGTGAAGAAAAACCGCGCGTATCACATACGTTCATATGTGTAGGGCGGTTAAGTGGTTAAAAAAAATCATGAATCCCAATCCCGGTCCAGTCGCGAATGCTGGGAAGCCACGATGTTTGCTTTCTGCCAGGTCCTTGGCGTCCTTCTATTTTCCCCATCATTATAATTTGCAGAATGCAATCTTTTTCTGCACAAAATACGTGACCCAGATAGGAAACCTTGATATATTGAAGAGTTCTCTGTGTGATCTAGCTCTTCTGATAACTTCTTCATTTGTGACCCTATCCACCCAGGGAATTATGAATAAATATTCAAAAACGAAGTATCTCAAACACGGAAGACGAATATCTGAGGAAAACATGAAAAGAACTGGTCTTTTGTGTTTTTTTTACTACCAATTGCAAGAAAATCAAACCCACGATGCCAAATTCACGTCAGACATCTTCTCAACTCTGCCCTGCTACCAACTGCGCCCCGAAATGTGTAGCCACCCCTTTAATTTCTTATGATCTAAGCACAATTTTCAATAATTTTGTTTTCTATGTAACTAAATATTATTAATAGAAACGCATCAGCCTTTTATTGTGTGTATGCTGTGTACATGTGAAATAAAAAGTAAGAAAATTAATCTATCTACCTGCTGCCTTTGCAGGTAGGTACTTTTTATATGAATTTATCTGCCTTAAAAGATATTGACTTGTACTGTTGCCAGAGCTGAAATCAAGTACTTGCCATCATTCTATTTTCAATTTAAATTTGAAATTTTCCAAGAAAACCTGTTCCTCTTTTCAAACGTAAATTATGTTTAAACAAATGAATGTCAAGTTGACTTTTGGATAAGTACCACATCTTTAATAAAACTTTAGTAACGGTGCAAGGTAATATCATTATTATAGAATTCTACGATGAATTGTGAATAGAAACAATAATCAATCTAATAATTTTTTCACCAGGCATCACTAATTTTTTTTCAATTATTTTAAAATAGCAATGCATCATATGTTCAAGTCTATTGTCATATAATATTTTATTTAATGTATATAAATATATGATTATAAAAACAAACATATCAGTTGTTATTATTTGATAAGCTGCTAAAAGGTTTTTAGTAAATTTTCTAAATATATTTTCATTGTATCCCTATTTCAAAGCCTCCCACATCCACAAATAATAAATATGAATTTCACTAATTGATTCGGCAGTCACTTTGTGGTAAAATCTATCCATTTTTAATTAATGTTTTACTTAGTAAATACCACTATTTCTTAAAATCTACTGTGACACGTGTTTCGATGCATTCCGCATCATTTTCAAACACCGTATACGGTGTTTGAAATATTTGGTGTGGAATCTATAAACTGAAATACTGTTCTCCAATTATATGAAATTGATAGATTGCGTTCTTTGTTTGCCAATAATGATAATTTCTTAATTTCATTACATATTGTTTTTATGATGAAATTATCTTATCTGAAATTAACATAATCTCAATATTTAAAGCATTTACTTTGTGTTTTGAATATTGAAAGCATTAACTTTGTGGATCATATTGATATATTATTTCGAGAAATAAAAATTCTTTGTGTTCTGATCCACTCACATTTTTATTTAACCAACTAGTTTCGGCAACAACCTGTTGCCCTCTTCAGGGTTACATTAAGAGCAAGGAAGGGGATAACTCTGTTTAGGTTGGGTTTGATTTTATGGGAAAAATATTAAAAATGGGACTTTGACTAATGTTTATTTGATTATTAATTATATTTAATTTTTGTTTAACCGCTTTTTTTATTTCTAACACCTCTAAATTATTAATTTGGCTAGTTCTGTTATTACAATGCAAAAATTTTATCCCATCTTCAAAATTGAACGAAGCTTCCTTCTTAGAGTTTTTAATAGGAGTGTGTCTAGATATTAGTGGAGCGTATGACAATGTCATAATACACATTCTGGAAAGTAAAATGTTACGTCTAGGCATTCCGCGTAAATTAACTTCATTTGTAGCAAACCTGATTCTTTCCAGGCAAGTGGAGATTCAGGTGCGTGGTCAGGCAACGGTAGGAAGAGAGTTGAGCAGGGGCCTCCCTCAGGGGTCCGTCCTGAGCCCAATTCTCTTCAATATCTATACGCATGATATAAGCAATGTAATCCTTAGACCCTCAGCTTTATTGCAATACGCGGATGACTTCTTCCTTTATGTGTCTGGTCGAGACGTTAAGACTTTGGAAACTGTTTTAAATACTAGTATGAGAAACATAAGGAATTGGTTAGTGGAACACGGCCTTGAACTATCAGCGAACAAAAGTAATGCTATAGTTTTTTGCAGACAGCGAAAAATCCCAGCCTTAAAAATTCAGCACGGAGATGATGCAGTCCCAACTGTCACACAAATTAAGTTCTTAGGTGTAATAATGGACTCTCCTTACATGGAACTCATACACAAAGTAAACAAGTGCCAAGCCGGATTGAACACGTTGAGAGCAGTCTCAAGGGTGTGGTGGGGAAGCCATCCGTTCACTCAGAGACTGTTCTACACTGCGTATATCCGCAGCCATCTCGACTATGCGTCAGTCATTCTGGAACCCTGTTCGAAAAAAAATCTTCAGAGACTTGACCGGATACAGTCACAGAGCCTGAGATTGATTGTCAGAGCGATGAAGTCCTCTCCAATTAACGCCTTGCAAGTGGAGGCCTCTGATCCCCCCCTCGGAATGAGAAGACAGTACTTGGCAGATAAATTTCTCTTAAAATGTTCAATTAAAAAAGATAATCTCCTCTTAAAAAAAATAGAAAATCTCTCCTAATATGTGAATCTCTCCTCTTTTTGGAGAAACAAAAACCCTCCATCATTAGTTAACAGTTTTAAAATCTACACTACCTTTAAAAATAATATAAACACTAAAGACCTTTTTCCCCTTTATCGCTATCCTTTCAGTGCCCATATATTTTCCCCAAGTGTTTTACCCTCGTTCGTAGTTCAGAGCCACCTCCAACCCAATAGAAATTTCCACCAAATCCGGGCTTCCAAGTGGACAGGTTGGAAAATCATCTTCACTGATGAATCTCGGTCGGACTCGTCGGCCCACACGGAAGCGGCCTTTTATTGCAAATACAATAAATTTCAAAAATTGTTTAAGCTTCACCGGGAAGCATCGATATTTACTGCAGAAAATATCGCTATTAGAGAGGCTGTAAAATATGCATTAAATTCTCAAGAGAACAAGTTCCTAATTCTGTCGGATTCTCTGAGTGTCCTACAGAAATTGAAGTCTCCTCCTTTCCTATACCCCGAAGATGAATGCTGCATCGAGACTCGATTCCTCTTACTACGGGCGGCCTTGTTTAATAAAAAAATTACTATTGCCTGGATTCCGAGCCACTGCGGCATAGAGGGAAATGAGAAGGTGGATACCCTGGCAAAGGAGGCCGTCCTTAACGGGGGCCCAGAATATGTGAATGAGCTCAGCATCGATGACCTCCTCGTTATTGTAAAGAAAAGACTTTTTCACTCATGGCAGGAATATTGGGATACCTCTGCCCAAATAAAGAGTAAAAATTTGTATCATATATGTCCTTTAGTAACGGAGAAACCCTGGTTCTCCCGGATAACTCTAAACAAGTTCGAGACAACATCTTTATGCAGAATGCGACTAAGCCACTGCTGTTGCAGTGCTCACTTGTTTAGAATACATGTCCGGGATACTGCCATGTGTGAATGCCATCTTGAAGAGGAGGATCTAGATCACATGTTCTTTGGGTGCCTGTTGAATGACGGCTACACGAGCTTCCTTTCAGACCTCTCCAGCATAAACGTTCCATTTCCCACCAACATCTTAACCTTACTAACCTCCCCTAACAAACTTGTTTATAAAATAATTTGTAAATATCTTAAAATTAATTGTATAAATTTGTAAAGGTGTATGATAACTAGTAAGTTTTAGTTTTAGTAAAAATAACTCACTAAACAAACTAACAATACTAATAAAACTAACCCCACTAACAGGAATACTAACACTTATAAGTCAAATGTAAAAAGTGTAAATAAAGAATAACTCGACACTGGCTATAACACCCAAGATGGGTGAAAAGCCATCAAAAAGAAGAAGAAGAAACTTAGATTCACTGAAATGTAAAAACTCATGCCTTTAGCGAGATAGTGTTTTTGCCTAGAATTTTCACTCATGAATTGCATGAAATTATAGTAATTTTAAATATAAAGAATAAATCCACTCATGAGTAGGCACAGGCTATGAAATTATGAATCTAATCTTGTCCACTTTTTAAAACATCGCCCCGATGAAGACGAATTTTTAAAAGGGAATCAAATTGACTACTACTATATATTACCATCACGCTGTTTCTCCGCAGGAGAAGTCTTTTTCGGCCATCCTCATTCTGTTCTTCCGCTCACATTCGCCACATATATTTTTTTTGTCATTCTCTTGCCATCCATTCGCTCCACTTGTCCATACCACCTCAAAGACCTGTTCTTAATCTCAATCAAATCATGGATCAAATTGAGTAAGCGGAAAATCCAAAATTCCAAGGAAATTTCCTTTTTTTAGGACTTCTTTCCAATAGTTTTGTTCCATTTTTAATTTAATTTTAACTTGGTAAATAGGAACCACTATTTCTTAAAATCTATGTGACATGTGGTTTGATGCATCATTTTTGAACAATGAAAATGTATTTGAAAATGATTTGAAAAAATATCCATGGGCCAAACTCATAGAGAAAGAAACTTATAGGGGATAACTCGAAAAATATTTGATGTTTTTAAATAAAAATTACGGATAGGTACTGAATTCTAATTTTCATTTTACAACACCTGTTAAGAAATATAACCCAATAAAGGCGAAACTCTGCAAAAACACAGGGGACAATGCAAATACTTTTGCCTGACATCTATGTGCAGTAGGAATTACTATCGTCACAGCCATCTTTGTTTAAGGGTGGTGACTGACCGGAGCATTTCGTCGTAACGTAACATCGCAAAACGAGCATCAACAAGCATCCGAAACTATGGATGGAGCGCTCGGCTCGCTGTACTGACTATACGAATGCTCGCATGGCTCCGGTCAGTCACCACCCTAACACGTTCTGTGCGTCAAACACGGTTCCCGTGTCAATACAAATATTATAGCCACGCGTTGAACACGGCAGTCGTGTTGGACAAAGATAAGGATTCGTAGCCAGCTTTGTGTGTTTTGAAAACACAAAGGAATACACTTATTTATTATGTTTAAATATCGAGTAGAATTTGAACAAAGTTATGCCGTGCTGGGGGTAACGAGTTTGATTCTTAGGGGGGGTCAAAATTTTTTTTTTTTCATATTTAACAATATAAATATTATTACACAATGATCACATTACCTTCATTTAATTAACGATCAAAGTAACACTGGTTCGATACGACGCCGTGCCCTATGCACCATTGGGTGCGGATAAGGGTAAGAAGCAGAAGATGTTCTTATTACTCTAACCTGGAATTAGTTTCCGTATAAAAAAATATAAATATAATCCCTTTTTTCCAAAATTTTCTTCGATTATTTTTCGAGATCCATTAAGGTACGGACTGACCGGAGCATTTCGTCGTAACGTAATGTCCGAAACTATGGATGGAGCGCTCGGCTCGCCGTACTGACTATACGAATGCTCGCATCGTAATACGTTACGTTACGACGAAATGTGGAGGCCAGTCCCTACCATTATCTAATCTATCGATATTTAGAATCTATAGATGTTATTTTTTTAGTAAAGATCTTCTTTCATAATCGCGAACTTTGCGTGACAGCTCCAGATGCAATAAATGTTTTTTGTGGCGGAACGAGACCCGAGATCTAGTTATTTTAACGACCCAGTTCAGTCTTGGAATCCGGATATACCGTTATAAAAACCAAATCGCTGTATATTTTTTATTCCCCAAAAAAATTTGCGCTGACCACACGTCCGATCTGCGATCGACCCAGTCGACCGCTGAATGAAATTTAATTATAGACTGTGTTTTTATATACAGATAGTTGACTCCTCCAAAAAATCTTAATACAAAAAGTATGCACATCCGTAAGCTAATTCCTCTCATTTGTAATGTTACAAAGGAAGGACACTCTAAAAGATACTTAAAATTAAGTTATAGAATTAAGTTGGACCCCATTTGGGTTATTATGCCGTGTGTCGACAGTATGTCTTTTTGAAGTTGGCCAAAACATCGGAAAGAAGTATGATCGCTTTATGGCATTAATAAGCCAGAAATATAACGTAAAAAAATGACAGGGGTCGTGGTATAATTAGTTGGAATTTCAACTACAAAACTGACGTCTCGAGTTCAATTTCAATCGATTGGAAAATAAATGGAAAGATTTTTTATTTTTGGTCGGTTCATCTTCTAGGTGTTGGGATGTATATTAAATTTTCGACTTTTCCATCTTTTCTCCCTGCAGATAGTAATTTAAAATAGAGAATTATTCATTTCATGCTTAAAAGCTAACGAACTAATTTAAATAAAATTAACGATCCGGCTCGTTCGTTCACCCTGGTGACCGGGTTTAGTGAGTTAGTCCCGTATTATATGTTGTTTGCCGCAAGTTTGATCGCAACACTTTTGACATTTGTATAATAAATCTGCGCTTTTGACTACATAAATTACTAATCTGTGCATCTGTGGTGTATCTAATATATAATTTTTGCTGTGGTTCGTATTGAGGTTACGAGTATCAATAAAAGTATATCAATTATTAGTTTGTAGAGCAATTTGTTGATAGTTCAAAGCAGTAGTCTGATAGGAGGTATGTAATTTTTGTGCGGAAAGTTGGAATTGAAACGTGTATTGAAATAATCTATCAATCTTTTATCAAGTTAGATTAAGGATCTGTCTGAGTAACTCAGTGTTGTGATAAAATTTAATATAACGTTGTGTTTATATTAAAATTCAATGTTATACTACCAAGTTTGGTCGCGTAATGAATAAGACAGAAGTGGTTCGTACAAAATTTACTTATCATTTGTGATATCATAATTAATTATGAAAAATTGGTTTTGTCTTATCGCAAATATATTTTTAGGATACTAATTTTCCGAGAATTAAAGCAAGACGGAGTATCCATAGTGCTTCCAGTTTTTCGGACATAGAACGAACAGTTGATATGGGGAGTAAAAAGAAGAACTCACTAGAAAACAAGTAAGAAAAAGTTAATTTTTCTTTTGATTATTCCAGATATTTTTAATGCGATGAAATCTCGGGTTACAACTGTGGCTCTACCGCGATTGGGTTGGACAAATATGTAATAGTGTATATAATGCAAATATGTAATAATAAACTCAAAAAGTGCCATTTTTTAAATAATATTTCCTAAAATAAATGTTGAGACAGTTGTTTAAAAATTTACGTGATTAAACAAAGGTACAAATGCAGTTTTTTTATTGTTGTTCTTTTTTGCAATTAGCATCTTTCAAGTAGAGATAACTATTTTTATTATCTAGGTAAGAACCAATGTTTATAAATAGCGAAACTACCCAGAAAAAAGTTAAATAACACATCGCTCACTCCTTTCAAGAACGTCATAAATAAAAAATCGTCAATTTTCAGTTGTGCATGTCTTCGGAATGCCCAGAAAATGTACTATATCCCAGCAAAAGAGCCATATTTTAAACTTAATATTTACCTGTACAGGGCAGAAAGTGTTGTTTTTGCATTTTGAAGAAAAGGTATTGTTTAATTATTTTTTTAAATATACTAAATATTTTTCAAATGGAGAAAAAACCTTCAGGTTTTACCTAAAAAGATCTATTGCAAAGTTAAAAGTTCAGTAGTGGCTTGATATTTATTTTTAATACATTGTATTATATTTTTAAAGTTAAAAAACGTTCTCGTGAAAAGTCAAGTATTTTGATTTATGACGTTCTTGAAAGGAGTGAGCGACATGGGCTACATAAATATCTCATAGCTACATATAAAATTAAGACACATTTTTTGTGTAAGTACACTCAAGTCCGCGTTTGTCATGACAAACTCTCATTAGAGAGGTCTCGGGTTCCAATCCCAATACAATTATTTAGTTATCTTTAAATACCATGATAACATATGAAATCCTCTTGTTACTGTCAATTCTTTTGTTTACTATTTTGATACATATACATTTTTAGATACTGTCATTGTAAATTACCAATTGTCTCTTGAAATTAATCTTTTCCTTATCGTATGAAGAAAAATTTTTTTATATGAAAGTAATTAAGAATTTATCAGTAAGGATTATCAATGTAGATATATTTACTTGATAAACTACGATGAATTGTGCCATGCAATCAAACATACAGTGGAACCTCTTAAAACGAGCATAATTCGTTCCAGTATCTTACTCATTAAGGGAAACACTCATTAAATGAAGAATACTTAATTATATATATATATATATATATATATATATATATATATATATATATATATATATATATATATATATATATATATATATATATATATATATATATATATATATATATTTTTTTTTTTTATTTTTTTTTTATTTATTTTTTTTTTTCCTCTTTTCTTTTTTCTGCAGAGTGTATTTGTGTAACTATATTATATGTATTATCTTGCATTTACAAAATTTTGGTTAGTCCAAATCCTTGTTCACAAATCTGAGTTTTTTTCCAGAGTGGTCTCAAAATGTTACATGCGTATAAAGGGAGCACTTAACCAGCCTATAACAGGTCATAAGCCCTGCAAATATTCTTCTTCCTTATCTATGTTGAGATGTCAAAATACAACTACATCAGTACATTGTTTGCGGGAAACGTGTAGAAGCGTCTTTTACATACTGTTGGTAGCGAATGGGAGGCGCTTATAAGCGTTCTATTTGCTTACTTTAGGTAGAGGGCGAGAGACACTAAAAAACATTGTAACTAACTAACTAACTAAACTAACTAACTATCACGCCGCTTCCCCGCAGGGCAGAGAGAATAGAGCGCCACAGCACTCTGTCCTTGCAAACATTCTTCGCCTCTTCCACGTTCATGCATCTCCTCATACATACCCGCCGATTGTTACGACTCCTAACCTGACCACTTTCAAGTATTTGGCATACCTGATCGTGCCATGTTTTTCTCGGTCTTCTCCTAACCTGACCACTTTCAAGTATTTGGCATACCTGATCGTGCCATGTTTTTCTCGGTCTTCCTCTGCTTCTTTTCCCACTAACATTCGCCTCATAAATCCGTTTTATCGTTCTTTCATCACTCATTCGTTCCACATGTCCAAACTATCTCAACACACCTTTCTTAATACATATTTATAAAAACATTGTACAGATCAAAATTGGGTTTGCGGTTACTTGTGATTAGTATGGGACCCTAATTTGTGTATTAATAAGGGTCGAGGTTGATGGAAAAATCACCCGATAAAAATGTGTTAGTAAAATTCAAAATACGTTTCCATTTAAGTCTTATACGTAATTCTTTTAATAAGTATTAATTCCTTATCAAGTGTTTTATCTTTAAATAAATATTGATAACAAAAAAACTCAATAATTATCGTATGCAATGTTGAAATATCGCTCACTCCTTTCAAGAACGTCATAAATCAAAAATTGTCAATTTTCAGTTATGCATGTTTTCGGAATGCCCAAAAAATGTACTATATCCCCAGCAAAAGAGGCATATTTTAAACTTAATATTTACCCGCTACAGGGCAGAAAGTGTTGTTTTTGCATTTTGAAGAAAAGGTATTGTTTAATTATTTTTTTAAAATAAACTAATTATTTTTCAAATGGAGAAAAAACATTCAGGTTTAACCTAAAACGATCTGTAGCACAGTAATAAGTTCAATAAGTGGCTTGATATTTATTTTTAATAAATTGTATTATATTTTTATGCTTTAAAAACGTTCTCCTGAAAAATCACGTTTTTTGATTTATGACGTTCTTGAAAGGAGTGAGCGATATGTAAAGTAATTTATTTGATCGTAATGTGTAATCACAAGTTTGATCTCAGTTTTGTCATTTTAAAGTGAAGGTTAGATATGTATATTTGTTTTGTATATCACAACAATGCGATCCCCCAGACGAATGTGTGGCAAAACGATGTTTGATAGATGTTCGAATGATGAAATAGGGAAAGAATGCAAGGCTGAGATAAGCATTATCAATAAAATTAAGAAATGTGTGTTGAGATGGTTTGCACACGTGGAACATATGAGTGAGGAAAGAACGGTTAAACAAATCAATGAGGCGAATGTAGTTGGAAAAAGAAGCAGAAGAAGACCGAGGAAAACTTGGCACAATCAGGTATGTCAAATACTTGAAAGCGGCCGGGTCAGGAGTCGTAATAATCGTCGGGTATGTATGAGGAGATGCATGAATGTAGAAGAGGCGAAGAATGTTTGCAAAGACAGAGTGGTGTGGCGTTCGATTCTCTCTGCCTACCCCTGCGGAGAAGCGGCGTGATGGTTAGTTAGTTAGTTATATCACACATTCGATAACATGATAAAAGTACAAACATACAAGTCAGCTTTCCTGGGCCTTGGTCCAGGAAATACAAATGCAAATAAATAAAAAAATACAAAACAAGTACAAAACTTGTAGGTCTTGTTTTTTTGGGTTTTTCTTGGGTTAAGACTTGGTTTTTGAAAACACATTCATATTGTGAAAATGACTCTAACCCTTTGACTACCAAAATCTGATATATCCGCTTTCGGTACCTAGCGAGAAATACCGTCAAATCTGACGTCACGATTTATAAAAGTATCATATAAATTTTGGACAGTATGTTAGGGATTCCTTCAGGGTCGTGCATTTTTATTATTATTCATATTATATTATTTTTTGACATCTCATCAAAGATGAAGAAGAATATGGAAGTCTCGGCATTTACGGGGCTTACGACCGTCATAGGCTGGTTTAAGTGATCACTTTACACACGTGTAACATTCACCAATTCTACCCATTATTGACAACCACACTACTCAAATTCTTGGAATTTCTATATATATGAATCAATTTAGAAACCTTGTTCATGAATCACTAGAACTTCACTAGAGACATCTATTGGTGAGATGTAAAGAAGCTTTTTATTAAGCAGAAACTCTTATATTAGTATGTGAGATCCGAATCCTGGATTATAATCCTTAATCAATAATGGGTAGAATTGGTGAATGTTACACGTGTGTAAAGTGATCACTTAAAGCAGCCTATGACGGTCGTAAGCCCCGTAAATGCCCAGACTTCCATATTCTTCTTCATCTTTGATGAAATGTCAAAAAATAATATGAAAATAACTCCTGTAATTGGAGACAATCCAGATTTTGTGAACAAGTATTTGGACACACTCAAAATGTTGTATATATTCATATTATGTTTTTTTTTAAACATTGTAATTTAGAATTATTGATCATTTACTTTTGTATTATTTATGTTTAAACTGTGGTTTTTCTGGCATAGTAACCCCAAAAGTTCCAGTGACCAAAGGGCTAATTTCTTCTCCGTCTTACACCTCATTACAATTAACTACATTAATTTTTTTTCTTACAGATCTAGCAGAAGGAAAAGTAAATCAAAATCGCCTGAGCTGAAAATTATTACAAAGCACGGTGATGTATTTGATCACAGGTATTATTTACATTTATTTATTTTTATTTCATAATATACATAATTACAAAACAGCCCTGGCCATATCGCTCACTCCTTTCAACAACGTCATATGTCAAAAATTGTAAATTTTCAGTTGTGCATGTTTTCGGAATGCCCAGAAAATGTACTATATCCCAGCAAAAACAGCTTATTTTTAATTGAATATTTACCCGCTACAGGGCAGAAAGTGTTGTTTTTGCATTTTGAATAAAAGGTCTTGTTTAATTATTTTTTTTAATAAACTAAATATTTTTCAAATGGAGAAAAAATCTTCAGGTTTTACTTAAAAAGATCTGTTGCACAGTAAAAAAATCAATAAGTGGCTTGATATTTATTTTTAATACACTTTATTATATTCGTAAACTTTAAAAACAATCTCCTGTAAAATCAATTTTTTTTTATATATGACGTTGTTGAAAGGAGTGAACGATATGTATAACGCACCCCCTACAGAATTGGTTTACGTCTTTAAATACTGCGATTCTTGGAATTCTTTCAATCTTTTCAAATTGTAACATTTTGAGTGTGTCCAAATACTTGTTCACAAAATCTAGATTATCTCCAATTACAGGAGTTATTTTCATATTATTTTTTGACATCTCATCAAAGATGAAGAAGAATATGGAAGTCTGGGCATTTATTTATTTAGGTTTTTAAATTGGTTCATATATATAGAACTTCCAAGAATTTGAGTAGTGTGGTTGTCAATAATGGGTAGAATTGGTGAATGTAAAGTGTAAAGTGATCACTTAAACCACCCTTTGACGGTCGTCAGCCCCGTAAATGCCCAGACTTCCATATTCTTCTTCATCTTTGATGAGATGTCAAAAAATAATATTTTCAAATTGTACTGTATTTCCCGACCCCGACCTATGACAATTAGGGGCGTGGTTTATTTAAAACACTCTGTTTACTAATTTGAATAGTTAGTTTTACATTATGTATTAATTTTAAATCAAACACAGATTTTTTGAGTCTACTAAGTTGTATTTTATTAACAAAAAACGTATAAAAAATTATATTGTGACAATTGTTTCGCCTTGTTAGGATATTCGTTTGATAATGCCCTAACAAGGCGAAACAATTGTCACAATATAATTTTTTATGTGTTTTTTGTTAGTAAAATACAACTTAGTAGACTCAAAAAATCTGTGTTTGATTTAAAATTAAAACATAAATTAAAATGGAGTTCTACAAATTAAACGCCAAGTCAATAAATAGTTAGTTTTACATTTGAAACGTTACTCTCCAGTTATTTTAATCAGTAAATAAATGCGATTTTTTTTAATACTTTTCATTGAAGCCTTCATTATTTAATATTAAAATGCCAAGAGTGAAACTGAGCGGTCTCAAATAATTTTATTGAATTCAGAAGGGCTAACCCAGGTTCAAATAGCTAAAAGAATTATATGCTCCCGGTGTGCAGTCCAAACAATAATTAAATATTTTTAGAATCTGGTTCTTATTAAAACCGCCCAAAAACTGGCTGAAAAAGGATCACTTCATGTCGCAAAGACCGAATTTTGGTTAATACATCATTAAAAAATCGTCTTCGTACGTCTTCAAAGCTATCTGCTGAACTGGAAAGTGAATTCAACAAAAAAAATCGACAGGGGCACCTTAAACGTCTTCGGAAATCTGTATTACGAGATTGTTGTATGTTACCTAATTTTAAACAAAATCAGGTTACATACAACAATTTTCTTATTCTTCACTTCATCAAACCCTCATCCGCACCCGACGGTGCATAGGGCACTGCATCATATTAACGCAGTGTTATCTTAATCGTTAACACATGAAGGAAAGTTGATCAGCCCTCTGCTTCAGGTACCAGTCCAGGGTAATATTGAATAAATATTAGGATAATAAATATTTTAAAAATCGCTTTTATTTATTTGATCCCTGGGAATCAAACCCGGACCTCCAGTAGGGTAGCCGAGCGTGTTGACCATGACACTACTGAAGGGAACAATAATTTTATGTAATAATAAATGTGTTCTTCAGACTTTGTGCGTTTTTTAAATGTTTTTCTTCAAAATCCTGTTTGGATTTTCCAGGATTTTGGATTTCTGGGGTTCCTCCGTAGTTGTTTGACTGTCGTATGTTGAAATTTGCTGAATATTTCCGCTGTGGGAGTCATATTATAATAAAATTTTGTCCGCCTCGTAGTGTAATGGTCAGCACGCTCGGCTACCGTTCTGGAGGTCCCGGGTTCGATTCCCAAGGGGGGTAAAATAAATATAAGTGATTTTTTCACTGTAATATTTATTCAATACTACCATGGACTGGTACCTGAAGCGGAGGGCTGATCACCTTTCCTTCATGTGTAAACGATCAAGATAACACTGCGTTAATATGACACAGTGCCCTATGCACCATTGGGGTGCGGATAAGGGTTTTATTATTATTTATACTCTTTTCTTAACTTTGATTTTTCTTACAGAACTATAAGGACCAAATCAAAATCGCCCGTCCCGAATGTTACTACAAAAAGCGGTGATGTGGTTGATTTCAGGTATTATTTACATTTATTTACATATTGTAATTTTTAATGCTCATTCTACTTTTTTATTACCTATCTTTTCTCTCTACTGAACATTAATTTATCAATGAAATATAAAAAAAACACAGCATGGTGCAAAATAAAACTTCATAAAAATATACTTTTATTAAAAAAAAAATCTTTCAACTCCTCATCATTCCATGGTACATGCGTTAATTTATACAGTAATATCTCGCTTAATGCCTCGCTTAGCAAAGGAGTATGGGAATATATGAACAGCCACACTTATAACTAAAACCCGGTGATATTTATTTATAAAATGGCACTTGCACTATCATCTGTGGTTGTATTTAAACACAAAAACCACACATCAGATTATTTTTCCATTTTACCCACAACATTTTGCTTAAAACAAAGTTTGTTTGACGTCATCGTAATGACTCTGTCAAAGAAAACCCATGAAGTAAAATATAGATTATTTTGATATAAATCATGTTGGCCATTTGGCATTTGCCAACATTTTTAAAACTCTGGCCCCGCTTATTCCCTCCCTACAGATATCCATCTCATCCTGGCGAGCAGGAACCCAATTATCTACAAACTTTTAGTTATTTTTTAAAAATTGAACGGAATAAATTTATAACTAACTAACTAACCATCACGCCGCCTCTGCGCAGGGGTAGGCAGAGAGAATAGAGCGCCACAGCACTCTGTCCTTGCAAACATTCTTCGCCTCTTCCACGTTCATGCATCTCCTCATACATACCCGCCGATTGTTACGACTCCTAACCTGACCACTTTCAAGTATTTGGCATACCTGATCGTGCCATGTTTTTCTCGGTCTTCCTCTGCTTCTTTCCCCACTAACATTCGCCTCATAAATTTGTTTTACCGTTCTTTCCTCACTCATTCGTTCTACATGTCCAAACCATCTCAACACACCTTTCTCAATTTTATCGATAATGCTTATTTTAAATTCTTAATTTTATCGATAATTAATTTATAGTTTAATAATAAGTCTATCATATTTTATAATTAAGTACTATTATTTAATTAACTTGACATTGGCAAAAACAATTTTTTTTATATGCAACGCCATTTAGTATTTTTAAATAAAAATCACGTTGACTAGAGAATTATCCTTATCTTGGGCAGCTCTAAACAGCGCCTTGACGGTCCAATCTCGTATATTCCGGAGCCAGGAGATCTGCCTTCTGCCCACACCTCGTGGACCCTCTATTAGGTGCAATAGCTCGGACTTGTCTCCTTTTAGCACATGCCTCAGATAGGATAGACCTTAACCTTTTAACTGCGTCAACTTTGTTCCTGAGAGACGCCCGTACGCGGCGGTATTTAGCCGTTTTTAAAATGATTACTTTTATCATGTATTTAGTTAAGAAACGATTTATTTTCCTAAACAAAAACGTTCAATGGGATTCATTGTGCCTTTTTGGTACTCTATAATACACTTGTGTCACATTATTCTTGAAATATATCGTAATATAAACAAATAAGATCGTAACATAAATAAATCAAAGCACGCATCGTGTGTCACTCTTACCCACTGGCGATGCGTAGCGTCGAGAGTGAGACAGATATGGGGCATGATTATGGCGCGGACTAATTACCGACCGCAAGAAAAATCAGGGATCTGTTATTTTATTTATCCTTACGATGTTACAAATTATTAGTCAGATATTTCAACAGATGTCATAAGGCCAAGGATTGACGTATTATTTTATCCAAAGTTCCACACCATGAAAAAATCCCTCCAAGTTGAACTGAGGTTCGAAACTTGGACCTAAGTGAAAACACAAACGGTTATGTCAGCCGCGTGTGGGGAATGTTTTGTAAAAACACAAACGGTTATGCGAGCCGCGTGGATAGAGTTAATATCAGTCACGAACTGTCTCCCTGCTCATGCTCTTTGGAGCACATTTGCGTTGCTGACCATATCAAACCATTGAATGCGTAGCATTCTGACTATGTAACTGATTTTAATTACAACATTTTGAGTGTGTCCAAATACTTGTTCACAAAATCTGGATTATCTCCATTTATCCAAGTATTTGGACACACTCAAAATGTTGTAAATAAATTATCTGGTCAAATTATAAGCTTAATAATAAAAATGAAAATGGTATTTTCTGGCGTTTCTCATGTGTGTGATTATAATCCAGCATTCGGACCTCACATACTAATATAAGAGTTTCTGCTTAGTAAAAAGCTTCTTTACATCGCACCAATAGATGTCTCTATTGAAGTTCTAGTGAATCTAGAACAAGGTTTCTAAATTGGCTCATATATATAGAACTTCCAAGAATTTAAATAGTGTGGTTGTCAATAATGGGTAGAATTGGTGAATGTTACACATGTGTAAAGTGATCACTTAAACCAGCATATGACGGTCGTCAGCCCCGTAAATGCCCAAACTTCCATTTTCTTCTTCATCTTTGATGAGATGTCAAAAATAATAAGCTTTTAATTACACACTTATTAATATTTGCAGTGACAATGTAGTGTCACTTTCGCAAAAATATGTCACCAAATATCCATAGATATAATTCTTACATTTTTAAACAGGTATAGATTTTTTTCCCTTTCAGAAATGAAAATTTACACAATTCAGAACCAGACTCATTGGAAACTAACAACAGGTATTTAATAAAATAAAATAAGGGTACCTACTTTTTATCTTGAATATGGAGGGTGAGAATATTTTTTTCAACGGCAACATTATGATGCAATGTTTTTTATTGATTTGACATTAACTTTGTGGAATAGCATGATGATTTAAATATAAAAATAAAACACATCTGTAGTTCTCAAAACTGACCATGTTTATATTCATAAACTCAAAAAGTGGTCTTGTCCTCAAAAAGTGTTTTATTTTTATATTTAAAGTAAAACGCACAACAGTATGCACTTTTACATAAAAAAATAATAATAATAGCTTATAGTTGGACACCCAAAACATACCATTTTTATAAAACACATGGTGTGATTCCTCAAATTTTCTTTATCCTGGATCCATGGATTCAAATTAAATTTCTCACAGTATTCGCAAATGAGAACTCATTTTGATAAAACAATTGCTAATTTATGAACGTTGTTCAAGTGTGTATCTTTCCACGATTAAATGGCATAATCTATTTAACACAAATTACATAAGAAACTTAAAAAAACAGTAAACAGTATTATTTTATTAGATTAAAACCAATATTTTTAGCTTTTCCACTTTATTTTTATTTGATCAGCGACCGGGTTTCGTCGTTACCGACATCAGACTGGTGATGACACAGATGACCAGTCTGATGATGTCGGTATCGACGAAACCCGGTCGTTGGTCAAATAAAAATAAAGTGGAAAAGCTAAAAATAATAAATAAATAAAACCCTTATCCGCACCCCAATGGTGCATAGGGCACTGCGTCATAAAAACGCAGTGTTATCTTGATGGTTTACACATGAAGGAAAGGTGATCAGCCCTCCGCTTCAAGTACCAGTCCAGGGTAATATTGAATAAATATTACAGTGAAAAAATCACTCATATTTATTCTTACCCCCCCTGGGAATCGAACCCGAGTCCTCCAAAACGGTAGCCGAGCGTGCTGACCATTGCACTACGGAGGCGGACATTTTAATTATACTTGATGTTATTTATTTTATTTATAGTAAAAATCATGTCAAGAAGAAAGAAAATGAAAATAAGCAAGAAAACTACACTACAGTGGTTGTAGATCGATTGTCAAGCCATGGCAATGGGGTCAGGGGTCAACTGAAATTGTTAGGAGTGGTGATGATCTTCTTTGCGGTGGGGTACAAGGCCATCACGGGCCAACCTTCTCTGGCCGACTTCAAGGCGTACAACATAACCCTGAGTATCAAGGAGATGGCCGACAAGTATTCTGGGCAGCCGGAGTCCAATTGGATCAGGTTTGAGAGGGGACTCCTGGACGTGACCACGTTTTCAAAGCCCACCGTATTTACTCTAATTCACGCGGGAAATAATGAACTTTCTTCAAGGATCGCCGAAGACATGGCAATAATCGCGACCAGATACCTAGAAAGTAAGTTTTTTTATTTTATTTTTTTGTAATATATTGTGAAATGTATTTTTTTTTTAATAAAGCTTATAATTTTTTAAAAATTCAAATCAGTGAAGCGCCCTTGAGGTGGTATTTTACGAAAATGGCGCAATATAAGTTATCACAGATTATTATAGTGTAAAAGCCGTCGTGATTGGCAGTAAAAACACTTAACCTGTCCGAGAGTATGGCCGTACATGTACGGACGCACCAAACTTTCCACAAAGGAGTATGGCCGTACATGTACGCCCAATACAAAACATGATTGATATCAAAACACGTTTAAAATATGATTTATTATTATTATAATGTTTTTCAGATGATTCTGGCTATGAACCGTTGATATTGGATTCCAAAACTTTAAGTACTCTGACAGACCACGGACAAATCTTGATCAAATATAGAAAAAAGTTAGAAGATAGTCACTCTATGGTGATCAATAATCTAGAAAGCGTTCCGGGAATGATCGCTCAAGGATTGCGATATTTGTGCGACGAATACAACCCGGTGGTCTCAGATGCGGCCATATTTCTGACCGTCAACTTGAAGAACTGCGGTGACGATAACTTGGAAACATTCTACGATGGTAATATTTATGTTTTAACCTAACCGGCTCAAACAGGGGGATCGAAATCCCCTATAAATGAATTTTAATTCATATATTCTAACCCTTATCCACACCCCAATGGTGCATAGGGCACTGCATCATATAAACGCAGTGTTATCTCGATCGTTAAATACACGAAGGAAAAGTGATCACCCTTGCGCTTCAGATACCATTTGACCTGATTATGGAGTGATTATTCCAAAACCGGTAGTCATGAAATAGTATTTTTAAGTGGTATTACACAAAGTGGACGATGAATGATAAGGAATGTTATATTACCATCAACAAACCCCTCTTCTGCACCGGATAAATGCATAGGGCACTGCATCATATAAGCGCTGTGTTATCTTGATCGTTAACACATGAAGGAAGGGTGATCAGCCCTCTGCTTCAGGTACCAGTCCAGGGTCATATTAAAGAAATGTTAAAAACAAGAAAAATTGTGGAAAATCACTAATATTTATTTTAACCCTCTTGGGAATCGAACCCGGGACCTCCAGCATGGTAGCCTAGCGCGCTAACCACTACACTATGGAGGCGGACAAAAATATAATACTCAAGTAGTAAAAAACAAGTGTATTAATTTACAATCTTTCAAATTACTAATGCAGTGTATTTATTCTAGGCTCGGATTTATCGACCATCAAATTGGCTGAAAAATGTCTCACGAAAAAATGGAGTAAGGACCTTCACAGCAATGTACTACAGCCGCTGCTAGCCCGGGTGCTGGGAGTAGTGCTAAAGATA
This sequence comes from Brachycentrus maculatus, assembly GCF_059751285.1. Taxonomy (NCBI): domain Eukaryota; kingdom Metazoa; phylum Arthropoda; class Insecta; order Trichoptera; family Brachycentridae; genus Brachycentrus; species Brachycentrus maculatus. Next base: position 519,347 of record NW_028281389.1, on the reverse strand, counting down.
GTTCCTGAAAAATAATTGTTTTATTCCCTTTATTAGCCTCTCCCTTACGGTGCTACAAACTCCGCGTGCAACGGTGATATCGCTCACTCCTTTCAACAACGTCATAAATCAAAAATCGACAATTTTCAGTTGTGCATATTTTCCGAATGCCCAGAAAATGTACTATATCCCAGCAAAAGCGGCATATTTTTAAATTAATATTTACCCGCTACAGGGCAGAAAATGTTGTTTTTGCATTTTGAAGAAAAGGTGTTGTTTAATTATTTTTTAAAATAAACAAAATATTTTTCAAATGGAAAAAAAAACCTTCAGGTTTCACCTAAAAGTATCTATTGCACAATAAAAAGTTTAATAAGAGGCTTGATATTTATTTTTAATACATTGTGTTATATTTTTAAACTTTAAAAACGTTCTCCTGAGAGATCAAGTTTTTTTATTTATGACGTTCTTGAAAGGAGTGAGCGATATGTATTTTGTACACCATATGAAAATATGATTTAATAATTTTATTAAAAATTAAACGCTTGAATAATCCACTTAATTGAGTTTTATTTTATTTACGACTAGTTTCGAAAACAACAATTGTTTTCATCTTCTGGTACAAATTAAAACTTAAATTTAAAATTTAAACTAAATGAAACTAGTTTTAATTTGTACCAGAAGAAACTAGTCGTAAATAAAATAAAACTCAATTAAGTGGATTATTCAAGTGTTTAATTTTTAATAAAATAATCATGTCATTCCACAAAGTTAATGCCGAATCAATAAATAATATGATTTAATAACGCGAAAAATGTGAATATTCCTGAATGTCGCTTTTATTGACCATAATTGAAGTTGAAGTGTAACAATTTTGTAATGTTAGCTCTGGTAAGTATCTGAAAATGAGAAAAAAATTCATCGCAAGTAGCCGCAACAGCTAGTGTAGCGACACGACCGCTGCGTATGACGATCCGCGCTCTACTAAACTTGCTACGACATGCGTGTACACGCAGAGCACGGCACGTCTATTTCCGTCACTGCAAATGAATAACTTTATAATGCTTTATGTAATACGTAATTATATTACGGAGGAATACAAACATAAATTCTGGGCACGTATCTATTATATTTTATATTGATGTTCTCATTTTTAAATTTGAGTTGTAAGTAAATACATATCAACGGGAGGGAAAGGTTTGCAGGCGATATTTTCATTAACCCTGACCTTAATTAGTATAATGACGAATGTGTGGCAAAACAATGTATGATAGATGTTCGAGTGATGGAATGAGGAAAGAATGCAAGGCTAAGATAAGCATTATCGATTAAATATTTTGTATATTAAAAGCATTGTTAACTTTGTGGTATCTCTTTCAAAATTTTATTTTTGTACAAATGTCTGACCGTATCTTGACAGTATAATTTTAATGACCTGATGATGGAATGATTATTCCAAAACCAGTAGTCACAAATTTGTGTTTTTAATTTTTATTTTTTAATTCGGTATCACACAAAGTGAATAATGAATGATAAGGAGATTGTTATTATCAATAAAATTAATAAAGGTGTGTTGAGATGGTTCGGACATTTGGAACGAATGAGTGAGGAAAGCACGAAAAAAACAAATTTATGAAGGGAATTAAGTTGGAAAAAGGAGCAAAGGGAGACTGAGAAAAACTTGGTAAATCAGATATGTCAAATACTTTAAAGTTTTCAGGTTAGGTGTTGAAATAATCGGCGGGTATGTATGAAAGTTTGCAAAGACAGAGAGTGGTGTGACGTTCTATTCTCTCTGCCTATTCTTACGGGGAAGCGGCGTGATTGCTACTTAGTTAGTTCTAATTAGGGTCGCATACTAATCACAAATAACCGTAAACCCAATCTCCATCTGTACAATGGGGGTCTCGCGCTCTACCAAAAGTAAGCAAGTAGATTGCTTTAAGCGTCTCCCGCTCTCTACTAACAGTATGCTAAAATGCTTTTAAGCATTTCCTGCAAACAATGTGTTATAATGTTCCTGCCAACCATCTTTATACTATCTTACTTTAGCCAGAAAAATTAATACATACATTGTTTACGGCTTGCACATGTTTGTGCGTTTCAGAAACCTTGTGTTGCAGTGGTGTGCACATTTTTGTGCATTTCCTAACGGAACTAAAATTCAACTTCATATACAAAAAAACACATTGCTTACTCCTTTCCAGAACGTCATAAATCAAAAATCGTAAATTTTTAGTTGTGCGTTTTTTCGGAATGCCCAGAAAATTTACTACATCCCAGCAAAAGAGGCATATTTTTAACTTAATATTTACCCGCTACAGGGCAGAAAATGTTGTTTTTTCATTTGGAAGAAAAGGTATTGTTTTTTGATTTATGACTTCTTATGACTTCTTAAAAGGAGTGACCGACATCTTAAATGTCTAATTTCTTGCCATGTTTGTGTTGGTATGCAGCGGATAGGTATTGCTATATTACAAAAATATCATCGATTCTCTTCTGTAATCATACGCGCGATCTATATCGCCCGCTTAAAATTACATATCTTTTAAAAAACTTCACCGTAACCAATACGCTTTTGCCAATCATCTTGAAACTGCGTTAGTTTAGCTGGAAAAATTAAAGCCCAGTATTCGATAAATCGCAACTTAATTTTCTTGAAACATTTGACGTAATTGGATTTTTTTCTTAAAACAATGTTTTTGTATTGAAAAAATTATTTTTTCTTTCCACGTTTTTGGAGGTCTGCCTGGGGGTCTGCGTCCTTCAGGGTTACCTTGAAGGACGATACGTGGAAGTCTGTCTTCTGACATTCTGTTTACATACTCATTCCAGTATCGCCTTCGTTGTCGTCCCCATCTGACGATATCCTCCGTCTTACACATACTCCGGATAGCAACCTAATTTTCTTTAAACCCAGGTAACATTTGATGTGATTGTTTTTATATTACGAACCTAGTTTTAGACAATTATATTTTAATTATAAAATGAAAAAATCCCAAAATTATCGCTTCAAATATAAACTATATGACAAAATATAATACTTGAACTTTGATGTGTTACTTGAGCCCAGTACAAAAAACATATTTAGATCTGTATTTGTTTTACAATAATGAACGTATTGTGACAATAAGTGTCACCTGTCAGGGAAATCATGTCGATACGTTCATTATTGTAGACCAAATACAGATTTTTTTTGTACTGGGCTCAAGTAACACATCAAAGTTCAAGTAGCCCCGTTCTACGGTACTTGACTGATTTGAATTATAGAATATTTAATATGTTATAGAACAGTTAAGCCTTCTAAAGACATTTGACTATTTTTCTACTTTTATATTTAAGTACTTAATGCTGGGGTAGGTACTTTAATGTTTTATAAGATATTAAAATAAAAAATTTAGGGTAGATAGTTGCAAAATTAGAATTTTCTAGTAAATTAATTATATTTGATTGGATTCGAGAAATCGGCACAGAGTTCACAAAAATACAGATAAAGCACAACATAAAAAGGTAAAATATTTTTTTATTAAAAAATAGGTGTAATTCTTTAAATATTAGTTTTTTTTTTTGGCAAAACATTAAAAATTTAGTGAGACATAATGATAAATTTGTAAAAATTATATAACACCATTTTCGTGAAATACTACCTCAAGGGTGCTTCAGCTAAAAATATCAACCATTTTGTAAAAATAATTAAATGTTGTTCAAAATCACATTCCTGGAAAAACTAATGGCAGAAAAACGTCTCCTAGTTAAATGACACAATAACACAATCAAATCATTTACAGAACCACAAGATCATCTAAGAAGAAACAAATCAAACACATAACACAGTTGGTAAAAGGAACTCTAAATATTTAACTTATGTGTGTGTGCGTGCGTGTGTGTGTAAAATATTATTTTAAAAGTTTATATAAATCAACACTCGGGTGCTATAAAAAATCTGCATGGCAGTGCCAGTAAATAATAGCGGGATATAGACTTGCCTTCACTACTCTATAACCTGCTTCCATTATCCATAAAGTCATTAATAATCAAACTATGCATGAAAGAGCCTTCAATAAGTGGATAATGGAGATTCAATTAACTATGAAGTATTATATGTAATGTATGGGCTACGAAAAGATTTTGCAGTATCCGATACTTAAATTAAATATATTTTGGTCACTTCTTGGTAAAGACTATTTGTTATATCAGAAATTTAATGTTATGTAAAATTGGTACGTCCGCCCCCATAGTGTAATGGTCAGCATACTGGGCTACCGTACTGGAGGTCCCGGGTTCGATTCCCAGGGTGGGTCAAATAAATATAAGTGATGTTTTCACTCTAATATTTATTCAATATTACCCGGGACTGGTACCTGAAGCGGAGGGCTGATCACCTTTCCTTCATGTGTTAACAATCAAGGTAACACTGCGTTCATATGATGCAGTGCCCTATACACCATCGGGTGCGGATAAGGGTTTAAAAAAAATTGACATTGATTATAAATTTAGATTTGTTGTCACATTCTACGTTTGTGTTGTCCGTTATCAGTATTGTGGCATTTTTATGTATGTATTAAAACCTTGAGAGTCTACGTAAACTGTTGATATGTCTAGATAGAATTTTGTTGTTTGAGATGTAAAAGCAAAAATGCCAATATGCAATACTATATAATATAATATCAATATATATATATATAATATCAATTAAAACTTATATGTCACACACGGATAAAATTAAAAACATCTTCTATGGTTAGTAGTAAACTGACTAGAATTGTCTATGATGTTCTAAAGTTTACACCATAGACACATAGAAGGCGCTACAAGATGCTTCTATGCAACTTGATTTTAGCTTAGTTTATTGAATAAGTAAGTAAAAGCATAAATATTTTGAAATATTCAAGCAAAAGATAAAAATTACTTTTATTTGCTGCAAAATACTAGTTATCGCTGATGGCAGTTTTGCTTTATATACCTCATTTATAATAATATCTCATTACTGTAATTTTAAGATTAATTTTGTCATTATTAATTTGTAATTTTTTTATTAAATAAATACACCAAATAAAAATATTTTTAAAAATTCCTCTTTTTGTTTATTTTTTTTGTTTACTATATATATTTTTTAAATGTATCTCTATCAAGGGTATGTGTGTGGTGACCATTTCAAGAAAGAATATGCTGTATTTCGCTTGAGAGATGGAAATAAAGTAAATATTTAAAACTCAACAGGCCTCATAGTTGGGTAGACGCTCGACTGTGAAACTGGCGTCACGGGTTCGATTCCCGCTAATTGCAAAATGAATTCAAGAAAGATTTATTTTCAATTGGTCTGGGTGTTTGTGATGTATTTGTCACATTTACCTTCCCTATCCTATCTGCAAATTTATGAGGCGAATGTAAGTGGAAAAAGGAGCAGAGGAAGACCGAGAAAAAGATGGCACGATCAGGCATGCCAAGTACTTCAAAGTAGTCAGGTTAGGAGTCGTAACAATCGGCGGGTATGTATGAGGAGATGCATGAACGTGGAAGAGGCGAAGAATGTTTGCAAAAACAGAGTGGTGTGGCGTTCTATTCTCTCTGCCTACCCCTGCGGTAAGCGGCGTTAATTAGTTAGTTAGTTTATCCTTTTATTATTTTCTTTTATTATACGCGTTATTCTTTTAAATAAAAAATAAATAGTTATAAAAACACAGCGGTGTTAATGCTACCTCAATATTTATAACCACAAACAAACATTTTGTCATCCTTTGATAAGCCATTTTGGGCTTTATAAACGGTGTAATTTTATTTGTTCGCCTCCGTAGTGTAATGGTCAGCACGCTCGACTTCCAAACTGAAGGTCCTGGGATGAATTCCCAGGGGAGGTCAAATAAATATAAGTGGTTTTTTCACTCTAATATGTATTCAATATTACCCTGGATCCCAACACAGATAGTAAAATCTTTTTTAGTTCCATAACACCTTGTACATACATAATACAAGTGTAATACAAATGTACACAATAAGCAAGGTAAATAATAAATGCAATTCCCATCTAAGAAAAAATATTCCCTGGAGTGGTACCCAAAGTGGAGGGCTGATAACCTTTCCTTCGTGTGTTAACGATCAAGATAACACTGCGTTCGTATGACGCAGTGTCCTATGCACCATTGGGTTTGAAGGAAGGAATTTTAATAATTATTAGATTAAAATCAATATTTTTAGCTTTTCCACTTTATTTTTATTTGACCAGCGACCGGGTTTCGTCGTTACCGACATCATCAGACTGGTGATGATGTCGGTAACGTCTGATGATGTCGGTAACGACGAAACCCGGTCGCTGGTCAAATAAAAATAAAGTGGAAAAGCTAAAAATATTGATTTTAATATAATAATATATTAAAAATGCAATTCCATCACGAAGTGTCAGTGGATAATATAAATCTATTAAGAAGGAATTTTATTTAACAAAGTTGTTGCAACATGGATGCATTTTCAAAAATCGCATCTTTAGAGATGCGATTATTGAAAAGATATAGCTATAACACGTAAAATGCACGCTCAGGAAAGGTCATTTTTGTACAAGGCTCGGATTCGATTCTAATAGCAGTATCCGTCTGACTGCTAGAGCTGTATCAATGAAATTTAATATGCAGGTCAATGCTCAATAAACAACTGGGCTGATAACAGAAATAGGCATAACTTGTCCATACAAAAATCTCAAGGGATACAAAGTATTCACAGCACATGTTATGGGCGGAACGCCCCTGGTATCTATTTATTTCAACAATATTAATATTATTTTCTCTGTCTCTATGGTGTAATGGTCAGCGTGTTTAGATACCGCGCTGGAGGTCTCGGGTTCGATTCCCAAGGGGGGGTCAAATAAATATAAGTGATTTTACACTCCAATATATATTTTATATTTCCGTGGACAGGTCCCTGAAGAGCAAGAGTGATCACCTTGTCTCCATGTAAGAAACAATGTCAATACAATGCAGTGCCCTATGCACCATTGGGTATGGATAAGGGTTAGAGAAGAAGAATATTATTATATCGGATACTGGATTATTAACCCTACGGATGAGATGTAAAATTTAAAGGTGTCTCAACTTATATGAAACATACATCTTTCTTTTCTTTTTTTGTGAAATAAGATGTTTAATAATGGGTAGATTGGTGTACGTTACACAAGTGTATAAAGTGATCCCTCATTCTTAGCTTAGCCAGCCAAATGCCAGGTCGTAAGCCCTGGGATAATCAGAATTCCATTTTCTTTCATGAAAAAACAGACGAATGATACATGTTTCATATCAAGTGGGGACACCTTTACCCCTTCCCTTATGGTGCTAAATATTTCCGCGTGCACCGGTGATGTATTTTGTACACCATATGAAAATGTGATTTAAAAACGGGAAAAATGGAAATATTATTGGGCATAGTTAAAATTGAAATGTATCAATTTTGTCATTACAAAATTGATATGAATGCGTGCTTGTGTGCCGTACTTTACGTACATGCGCACGCAGTTTCATACAATCTCGTTTTATTGCACAAGTCGTCGTTCAGGGTGGTCAGGTATTAACCAGAGCTAAAATGTTAGCTCTGGTTAATACCTAAAAAAAGAGAAAAAAAATACATCGCAATTGCCGCAACACGACCACCCTGAACGACAACTTGTGCGCAGCTAAAACGAGATCGTCTGAAACAGTATGAAACCGCGTGCGCATGTACGTAAAGTACGGCACACACGCATGCATATTCTGAGAAATTTTGTGTATTGGTGATTTTATACCTGATTTTTTTCACAAATTATTCATTTCTGTCGCTGCAAATGAATAACTTTATATTATGATACTTTCATGTAAAACGTAATTATACTAAGGAGGAATATAAAAATTGTGAGCCCGTATCTATTATATTTTATATTAATATTCTCATTTTAAAAGTCGAGTTGTAGTAAATACATCGCTCACTCCTTTCAAGAACGTCATAAATCCAAAAACTTGATTTTTCAGGAGAACGTTTTTAAAGTTTAAAAAAATAATACAATTTATTCAAAATAAATATCAAGCCACTTATTGAACTTTTTACTGTGCATCAGATCTTTTTAGGTTGAATCTGAAGGTTTTTTTCTCCATTTGAAAAATAACTAGTTTATTTAAAATAAAATTAAACAAAACATTTTCTTCAAAATGCAAAAACAACACTTTATGCACTGTAGCGGGTAAATATTAAGTTAAAAATATGCCTCTATTGCTGGGATATAGTACACTTTCTGGGCATTCCGAAAACATGCACAACTGAAAATTTGACAATTTTTGATTTATGACGTTCTTGAAATGAGTGAGCGACATATCACCGGGAGGGGAAGGTTAAAAATGTAATATTTTATATAAAGGGATATCAAATAAAATAAAATAGAGTAAAACAAGGTGCCTCAGGCTGAATTTCAAGTTTATTTAAAATCAATTTACAACAACATATTGTGGGGGCGTGCTTTTTATCAATAACACTTATCTTCCAATTATAAAACTAAAGATGTTTACGCACATATACTTTTCCAGCTATCTAAATTATGATTAAATCAACAGAACGTGTCATATTTCATCTCTTTACCGACTTATTTTTTATTACCTATAATAAATAGATTCATTTTAACAATAATAATTACACAAGCTTAAAATAACTAATATTACGGCAAAATAATCAGCTATCTAAAATGCACGAATGAGATTTCAAAGGGGTAGTGTAGCGGGTGTTTATTAAACATAAGAATGAACGATTTATAATGGTTTTCTGGCCAAGATCCAATTACTTAGAAGCAGATAAAGCCAACAGCGGGGAGTACAGTCATGAACGATTCGTTTGATGACAACAATATTAACAAGGTGACTGCCACGGCAATTTTAAGAATTCTGGTCTAAAAAGCCAATGTCATTTTAATCATATTATATAATTAAAAACTCTTATTAAAGTGCATAATTATATTTTCTGTTCATTTATTAATAAATGCGCAGCACGCTCGGCTAACGTTCTGAAGGTCCCGGGTTCAATTCCCAGGGGGGGTCAAATAAATATAAGTGATTTTTTCACTGTAATATTTATTCAATATTAGCCTGGACTGGTACCTGAAGCGGAGGGCTGATCACCTTTCTTTCATGAGTAAACGACCAAGATAACACTGCGTTTATATGAAGCAGTGCCCTATGCACCATTGGGGTGCGGATAAGGGTTTTATTATTATTAATAAATTTTCTGTCCATGTAAGCCAGCATTCATTTTTTTTTCTTCCCATGCGTTATCTTACCATATTAGCACTGATATACTGGGAATTTCATCGTAGCTGCAGGAATATGGCAAGTAAATACAGTACGAGATAACTCGTAGTCGGCGTCCTAGCAAATAACGCGATTTACGAGTTATCTTGTAGTTGGCAGTCAACGTGTTAAAAGATATGCAATACCACAGGAAGTATGGGCGTGCCTTATCGTCTAAACAAAATTAGTCCCAAAAGAGTACGGGTGGCACGTAGTATCGCGTATATGATTCATTTAAAAATAGTCTTGTAGTGATATCTCTCCGCCTACGTACTGTGTTTGGCCACCGTGCTGGAGGTCCCTATCAAGATAACACTACGTCAATATAATATAGTTCACTATGCACCATTGGGTGTGGATAAGGATGAGCAGAAGAAAAAATGATATGTGTAGACTTTTTCGCATAGTTTTTAAAAAGTATTTGAACAATTAATTGTAATATAAACTTCACAATTTAAATTTAATAAAATATCTATTTGTTTCAGCGGAATCGATAACATGAGATTATTAAACCCACTATCAGTATTATCAGCTGCGTTTGCGGTTACATTTTTATGCAAAATACTAGTTAATTTTTCCTTTAATTTAATTATCAAAAATAAATTAAATGTTTGCAAAAGAACATACTAAAAAAACCGGCTGGCTTCATGGTGAATGGACAGAAATTAAATTAAATTATTTTGAGAAATAAAAAGACTTTGTGTTTTGATCCACTCACATTTTTACTAACCAACTAGTTTCGGCAACAACCTGCTGCCCTCTTCAGGGTTTAATTTATGACTAGTCATAAATTAAACCCTGAAGAGGGCAAAAAAAAGTGGGCAGGTTTCTGCCCACTTTTTATTAACCAACTAGTTTTAGTTGGTTAATAAAAATGTGAGTGGATCAAAACACAAAGTCTTTTTATTTCTCAAAATAATTTATCAATATGATCCACAAAGTTAATGCTTTCAATATTCAAAACAGAAATTAAATTGTTATATTTTATTTGAAAAGTGGATGAACATTGAATATTTTTTTTTTTAAAAACCTAATGTTTTTAACACTTTTTATAAAAATAACCCTAGCATTAAGTGGTTAAAAGAAATCCCAATAATTCATCAAACGAATCGCATACAGATACACCCGCCGCTTTTAGGAAATTGGACCTTTCACATTACTAGATAATGCACCCTGCAATGCGCTCAAAACTTCGGCAAGACATGCATACGACATACGGCATAACTAAGAAAATACTGCCAATAAAAAGACTGATTTACACAGATCAAATTACTTGTTAAATGTGGGATGGATCCAAATATCTGGCATTAAAAGTTTATCTAAAATTTTCACATGTTTCAATTTGTTAAAAATTTCAAGTTTACATTAACAAATATTTGTGATTCAATTTCGAAACATAATGCTTGAATCACTAGAATTTCACTAGAGACATCTATTGGTGAGAGATGAAAGAAGCTTTTTATTGAGCAGAAATGCCCAGACTTCTTCATCTTTGATGAGATATCAAAAAATAATTAGAAAAATAACTCCTATAATTGGAGATAATCCAGATTTGTGAACAAGTATCTGGACACTCAAAATGTTGTAAATAAATTATCTGATCAAATTATAAGCTAAAATAATAAAATTAAAAAGATATTTTGTAGCGTTTCTCATGTATGTGATTATGATCCAGGAATTGGACCTCACATACAAATGAAATAGTTTCTGCTCAATAAAAAGGTTCTTTCATCTCACCAATTTTTGTCTCAATATTTAAATTAACAAAATAAATTAAATATGGTAGACATTGCAATATATACAGAAAGAAAAACTTACAAATTAGTTGAGAAGGACTATTTTCCTTTTTGATCTTCCGATAATCTATTTTTTTTACATTGTTCAGACTACCAGTGAAAGAGAAGTTCAGTAGAATGACTTCTCACCTTACGGGGTTAATAGAATCCAATTTACTTTAATTGGAAAAGTGTTTTATTTTTTTATCTAAAGATACGTTTTTTGCAGAAAAAATACATATTTAAATTTCACATTCCGATTCAAACCAATCAATCGATCTTGGAAAATATATTTTATTTTTCACAAATTTTGTTTTAAAAAAATAAGATGAATTTTGTGTCACAAATCAATGGCTTCTTATTGCAGAAATGTATTGAATATAAAATCACCAATAATTCTTTATATAATAATAATAAAAATAGGCAACTTATAAAGTGTACTCGACGCATTTTAATACAATTTAAATTACAAAACAATAATAAAAAGCGTAACAGAATGAGGACAGCCAAGAAAGACTTGCCACAATCAATTCCAGCCTAAAATCTGGTCACGTCAAAAGTCTACACAATGGAGGGCATGTATGACTAGACGTACGGATGTAGAGGAAGCTAGGAGGGACAGACAAGTGTGACGTTCTATCTTCTGCCTACCCCTGCAGGGAGCTGGCATGATGGCAGTAGTAGTAATAATATGTAACTAAATTTTGAAAGCAGACATAAAGGTTAGTTATTTTTCCTGTGCTCAATTTTCAACAGAAATAAAAAAAATAACAAACTTTATATAAAACCGGACTTTATATAAATAACAATTAACACATTAAGAACAGGAAAATTATTTCTACCCGTTGATTCGATTGATGCTTAAGGACGGGAAGGGTATTTTTACCTTCTGCGCCGGCCTCATTTCAAAGTCAGAAAAGAAGGAATTATTTAATGTTTTTATATTTATATTTTGTACCAATCTCTTTGTTAAGGTCTTAACTATATGTACACAATTATCAAATCCCGTTCCAGCGCCCTACAGACTTAAAAGAAACCCGTCCTTAGTGTGTTAAGCTAACACTGGATCTAACCGATGCACCAAAATACACCAAAAGTAGTGATAAGAAGAATTATTCAATAAAAAATGATATTTTTTAAATTCGCTTGGAGAGAAAGGTTGATCACCTTGCGTTTGTGTATGTAAGTTTGTAGGCATGTGAGATTATATATATATATATATATATATATATATATATATAATATTTGTATCATATTGGTATCCCTGTCAAAACACCCCCTCTCATAGCATATAAGACAAGTTGATCACAATTTAGCTTTCCTGAGACTTTAGCTCTTCTGCTTGTGATAATATTAAATTGAAGTCTCACCACACACAGTATGACAAGTATTGGGAAAAAGATAAATTTGGTTTTGTCTATGGTAAGCATCCTAAGCAAATACTCAAAAATCTGACATAAAGTGAAATTTGCTCCGTATATGAGATTTTCCATCACTTTTCACAGCCTGTTTATATTCACTTCGCTCTCAACCCTGCACCGCCATTTAATTCAATAAAATCTCTACTATTACATGAAAAAAAATACATTTTTTTGTTGGTAATACTAACTTTTATCATTCTCAAGGCATTGCTTTAAAATGATACCATAGAAAACGCATTATGAAAAGATTGGTTCCTTATATTATATGTAGGGTGATCAGCCTTGCGTTCCAGATTCATATAGAAGCGGAATAGTTTGATGGGATTACACTTGAAGCGTATGAATGTATCCACTAGAAGAAATCACTTACGCACAAAGTAGTAGATACATGGTCTAATATGTAAGGCCTGAAACATACTGTCTATCCTTTGAGCCTTAAGGGCAACTGTCCACTACCCGGAATTTGACCGTCCGGCAGTCCGGTTTTGAAAAATGGAAGCGATTACGACAGTTTAGCGTGCTTGAATTTACGCGCAACGTGTTCACGCATCGATCCCAAAAAAGATGGACAAAAGCACAAGCCAATCATCGTTTTAAAACACTAACTGAAGTGCCGGACGGTAAAATTCTGTGTAATTTCGTGTACATAGTGGACAAACACCCTGACTGGTCACATCATATCATCCCTACTTTTGTTCCATTTATCTCACCCCCTCAACTCCTTACCATATCCTACTCCCTTGTCTTCCTTATTTAGATCAATTTTACAGTCAAACAGATACAGAACATTGTAATTACTTGAACATTCATACCGCTACTCATAATTGTTTTTGTTTTTACTTACCAACAAGAACTATCTACCCCCTAATTTCAAACAGACGTATAAGGTACAAACCTTGACCTGTATCAATTAATCTGTTTTTGATTAGTTGAAGATATTGCAATAAGCCCGCCAATGCGCATTTATTCTGTACAAAAGTTTATTAAATAAATAAAATTATAGTTGGTTTAATATAATTCGTAATTATTGGTGATTATATATATTAAATTATACATTTTTCTAAAAAGTATTTGATTTTACAGTTGACATGCATAAATTATTAATGTCTAACCTGCAAAACATTGACGAGTGACACAAAGGATGGTTTAAAATTCTTAAAATGTTTTTTACAAAACTATTCCTAATATGCATTTTGATCTTTATACAAATGGATGATTTAAAAAAATAATTACAACAACAAGGACAAGCGTTCCTTATTACACTTCACAAACTTATCTGTAGAATGATTTTTATCAGAGTTAAAAGAAAGTCATTAAATATTGGAATTTTTTACATGATCAAAATCAGTTTTGTGCCAAAAATGCGACAGATTCTTCAGATAAATTTGCCAAAGAGTAAAGTACATGTTTATTGTCTGTTGTCTGTTTAAAAGACAAACGATGGCTGTTAAAATTTTAAATACTCGTTGAACATAGATTATTTAAGAAATGTCAGTTTGGAACAGATCATCAATTCTAAATGGAACGCGCCCTCGAGTAGTGTGGAAATGCAGTGCCTTATATATCAAACGCAAGTCGCGACCTAGACTTGACAACATCACATCAGCCGCCATCCGTAAACCAAAGAGGTGAAGATCATTTGGATTTAAGTGGGTTCAAAAAATGAGTTAGGTATCATTAGTCTTAAAACCACGAGTGAATGACAAATGAACAAAACTATATTTTTAAGAAAAAACACCATTGTTAGCTGAACATCTATGGCAGCCTTTTTAAATTTTGTAAAGACTTGAGAAGTTTTCACAATTTATTAGTTAAGTTTAAGCTTTATAATTTTGATCAACGGCACAATTTGAAGACAAACACAAGATTCAACAAAAAAAAAACAAAAAAATGCGGTGTTGCCATATTCACGGTTGCTTTAGTGGCGGATCATGTGCAGGGTTGCCAAATCTATTTTCACAGCACTGTATTTGAGGCGCTGAAAATTCCACAATTCACAAAAAGGTTCAATACTTTTTAAATGTTAAGTTACGATGCCTATATTATCAACTGTCTATATTATCAACCATTAAGGCCACTATGTATCTATGAATATACAAATTTATTATCGTTCGAATGACAAGCTAGGTGATTATAAAGTGAGCAGGTTTCAATTAGAAAAAAACTTCTATCAGTGGGTAAAATACAATTAGGACTTCAAACCATTTTCTTGAGTAAAATCCGTAAGTCAAAATGCTTACTGATATCTCAACAGAGACAGAGAAGTTACAAAAATGAGAATATGGAACTCGGGGCACTCACAGACCTTACAGTTTGAATAGTCACATAGTACACTGTGTAACTTCCACCGTTCTATCAGTGACTGACAACCACATTATTTAAATTTTGAAAGTTGTACACGGTAAACCCCTCTATAACGTACACTCGTATAAGGTTTTCCCCTATAACATTTGTAGCACTTTATTCCTATAGTGGTAGTCACCCGTATAACGCAGTAGGTCCGTATACTTGGTCAAGTCATTCCCGTTGTAAGTAAAGTGTAAAAATATGATTTAAAATCATTAGTCCCCTAATTAATGACAAATAAATTAACTGTTCTCTTACCCCTGTCCGCTCCCGAATGGTGCAAAGGGCATCATCGTTAACAGAATCGTAAGTATATGAAAGCAGGATGATTCTGAACTCTAGATTCATGGATATGTAGGAGCGGAATATATATTTATTAGGATATAGATGACGTAAGTTAAGAAGCTCGGGGTGAAAGGCATTACTGCTATATGAAGGAGGAAAAATAGATATTATAGAAGAAAAGGAGAATAGCGGGAGTTGTATACCCGTTCTTGTACTATCTTGTACTAACTTGTGTAAGATCACACTCCTAATATGGTTGAATATTGAGGAAAAAGTTAGCCCAATTTTATTCATGGCTAAAACGCCACAAGTCAATTAGAATAAAAACAAAACCCAATGCATTGGGAAAAATAAGCAATGCGATCCGTATAAATAACTAATTTTTCGGCCAAGTATCGCTTCGTGCATTTTCCCTTCACATCTTCAATTCACACATATTTAAACTGTCGAATTATAAAATTCACTGTTTACAGAAATGGGCAAAATAATCAAAGACTTAAATTTTCAAGTCTATGGACCATTTGGTAAACGATAAAAGTGACAAAAAAAGACATGGGTATTCTAGTTTCAAGCTACAAGGAGCTTTCATATTGCTTACATATTGCTTGAGATATTACTCATTTTTTAATACTTATTAATAATTTTTTAGACAAAAAGTTTTTTTTTAAACTGTCGTTTTGCACTCTCATCGTTTATCAAATTTACAATAGTTTTCAATTTAAAATAGCCCAAATGAAATAGCCTCATTAGTCGTCAGATCCATGTAACCGTTTACAGCTTAAATACAAAAATATTATACAATTATTGTGCTCGGATACCACCATCAGTGTTTTCATCGATTCAACTTCCGTTCAAGCGGTATTGTGTACGAGATCAAAAACAGATTCGCTAAGCGGAGCATGAAGAAGTCGTAGGAAGTATGGCAGACACAAAACTCTAAAAACGTGAATGGGTAATTAAACATTACGCGGCATCCGCACACGGCATCGGTAGAAAGACGTACATTATATCACAAGAGGTTTACTTCTTAGTGGGCGTACCGCGTTGCGTGAGGCCCTCGAAGCGCTTGAACGTGTAGTTGATGAAGACCCAGTCTTTGTAGGTGACCTCTTCATCTTGGGGCGTCGGAGCGGCCGGGATCTCCAGCTTGACGTCCGGGAAGTCGTCGAAGTTGGACGTGTCGTCGATGCTCTTGACCTGGACGGGAATGGCGGCGGGGCGCTCGCGGACGTGGCCCCAGTCTACTCCGCGGAAGAATGGGGTCGAGCGCACCTCCGTGAGGCCGCGGGCCGCTCCCAGCCGCCGCTCCGGCTCGCAGCAGAACCGGAGTACCGTGTCCCGAGCTTCTTCCGATATCGGCACCTCGGGGGGGAAGCTCAGCGTGTCGCGCCACGACATCACCTTGCGGTACGTCTCCTGCGGATTTTCGGAGCAGAACGGAGGGTACCCAATGAGCATCTCGTACATTATGACACCCAAACTCCACCAGTCGGCCTGCGGGCCGTACCCCGTTTGCAGGAAAACTTCGGGAGCGATATAATCGGGCGTGCCGACCGTACTGTAAGCCAGAGCGCGTCGGTTCTTCTTCCACGACTCCGCCCGCCTCTTGGAGTCCATCGGCCCCCCGCTCGTCACGATGAAGTCCGAGGGATTAGCGCGGGAGAGGTCCCGATAGAAATCGGTCCGGTGGCTCTTCTTCAACCCGGTGCAGAGTCCGAAGTCGCTCAGCTTGATGTGTCCGCGCGCGTCGAGCAGCAGGTTGTCCGGTTTGATGTCGCGGTGGATGAATCCCAGTTTGTGGATGCTGTCGATGGCGAGGGCAGTCTCGGCGACATAGAACTGCGCGCACTCTTCACTGAGCGTGTCTTTCTTCATGAGGAGTGTCATCATGTCTCCGCCGGGGAGGAACTCCATGACGAGATAGAGGTTCATAGGGTCTTGGAAGCTGTAGTACATCTTAACGACCCACTGGTGGTCTGCTTCGACGAGCATGTCTCTCTCGGCCCTGACGTGAGCGACTTGTTCCTTCTCGAGCATGTCGGCTTTGCGGAGGATTTTCATGGCGTATACATGACCGGTGTCCTTCTTTTGCACGAGGCGGACTTCCCCGAAGGCGCCGCGCCCGATGACCTTGAGCGGCTCGAAGTCCTCTACTCCGAGGCGGGACCTCTTGAGGCGGAGGAACTCGGTCTCCTTCTGAGCGTGCGCCTGCAGCTTCTCGGCCTTCTGGGCCTCGCTGAGCCCCTCGTCCTTGAGCGACTCTTCGAGCCGGGCGAGGCGCTGCTTGCGCTCCACGTGCTGCGCGATGAGGTTGCTGTAGTAGTTCTCCAGGGTGACCTTGGCCTTGGTGACCTTGTCCAGGGTGTGGCCGCTGAAGTGCATGGGCGTGTCGGTGGCCATGGCGGCGGGAGACTGGCGCCCCTCACAGACTGGCGCTCATCACTCCTACCTGCAACCGAGCCGGGCAAATCATTATACTTACTACCTTTCAAAAATATTTTAAATAAGATTAATCACAATATCAGAATGAAGTGTTCTTGATAATTTTTTCAGTAGCTTATATTGTTTTTGATATATATTTTAAAATTTCATTAAATTTAATGGTTTACTTTTAACTTATTTCAAATAAGATCACAATATCAGAATGATAAGTGTTCTTGATATTTTTTTCAGTAATATTTATTTCCTATATGTTCTTTTTATTTTATTATTTTTTTATTTTTTTTTAAAGGAATAACCCACAAAGCCTCTATTAGAGGCTTGTCTGCAGGTAGGATAGTAAGGATAGGGAAGGTAAATGTGAAAAATACATCACAAATACCCAAACCAATTGAAATGAATTTAATTTGATGGTTTACTTTTCATGAAGCGGTTATCACACTCTTTTTTTTTGTTGATCTACATATTTGAGGTCTTTATAGTCTCAAACGTTTTTCATATTTAACTTTTTAAATTTCTTCATGTAAACACTCTATGGGAATGTATGTTAAATGGAAAAATACATTTTTCTTTTTTGTTAAAATGCATTACTCATAGTATTATTTATTAGTCATAAATGACTCATTGGAAAATTATAAATATAATTTGATAAAAAAAAAATACTTAGTGTGTATTTGGAAATACATTTATCTATATCAACAGAGACATTGAGAGGGAAATGTAAAAAGTCTGGGCAAAATTAAATTCATACATAGGAAAGTATGAAACATCACTGTCATATGGAATATATACACAACTTTCCAAACTTAAATAAAATTGTCAATCATGGGTAGAATAATAAATGTTACAGTATATAAAGTGATTACTTAAACCAGCCAATGACAGGTCGTACGCTAGACATGTAGACATTCATGTTTTCATAGTCTCACTTCAATAACTTCCTTTGTCTCTGTTAAAAATCTTTAAAAAATACTTTGTAGGGTCAAATTCAGTAGTTGCAATGAATGAAAACTCTAATTATTTGTAAAAAAAATATTTTTGTATTATTTTGTTATTTATTTAATATTGTTAATTTTCGAGCCATGGGTATTTTTTAAATACCATTTTTTTACTATTTTAAATATTTTTATCAACTGTCTAATTTTATCATCAATGTTTGTTTACATAAAATCGTGTAGGATGAAAAAAAAATACATTTAAAAATATATTTTGTTGTTTTAATCAGGAATGGAACCCAGGATTTTAAGAAAGGCTAAACGTACTGATCAATTTCACACAAAGTCGATATCTTTTTGTTCGTACTGGAGAAAGGGACTAAGTTCGTTCTATTTAAAACACCTTGAGGCGATCGCAATATGTGACCAATATAAAATCGACGATATACACAAGCAGTATACTGTACAAATATGTCGATAACGTAAAGACTATAGGTAAACATTACATCACAGTTATTTGTGATTGTCCAAGTTAAATATAAACAGTCGTGAAAATTAGTAGACAATAAGACTCCAGCAAACAAAAAATGGTATGGGAAAGTATTTATAGGTGAATGAATACCTTGATATCTAAGTCCTTTCGACACACTTTATGGCAGACCCTTTCTCGCGCGATCGAGGCTATCCAGAGGCACAACCCATAATGTTCACTCTGGAGAATTTTCCAAAAACGTAACACGTAAAACCGCAGGAATCGAATGACACAATTTGATATAAAAACACGTTATACAAAGGTATCGAGTTTTGACAATACAAGTGTCAAAACGACTCTATTTATAACTATTTTATTATTGCACTTTTCGGAAGATCCGGACCGACAGTCATGGTGATAGAGCTCGGCGATGACGGATCCTCTAGCTAATTTGGACAAATATCTAGTCCAAAAAAACGTAAATGAAGGAAAATACCGTAATAATCACACAGAGACCTCTCAT
The DNA here is from genome assembly GCF_059751285.1 of Brachycentrus maculatus. Lineage (NCBI taxonomy): Eukaryota > Metazoa > Arthropoda > Insecta > Trichoptera > Brachycentridae > Brachycentrus > Brachycentrus maculatus. The sequence goes on along the minus strand of NW_028281389.1, from coordinate 499,882 downwards.
CACGCACACAAAGACAAATTGAAATAATGCTGCCAGTAGAAAAATTATTTGTGTTATTTTATTTTATTCAAGTAGGTAGATACCGTTCCAAATGTCATTCATACAAGTACGCACTAAATACGGAAATATAAAAATAAAACTGTTGCAGATTTATTTGATGATACCGTTTTTATTATTATTCAAGTGGTTTTTTCACTTTATTTCTTGTCGAAGTTTTGATATTACCACTAAAGGTGCGGTAACCATCACCATATAATGAATACATTTGTCATTTTCAATATATCTTTAAATTTATTAAGGATAATTTCAAATCACTGAAATTTAATGATGGAAGCTCCCGTTATTCAATGACCTTCATAAAACAATGCTTCCCTACGGAGCAAATATGACAATCTGTCATTATTTTTACAATGCATAATCATTTCCTATTCTACATATCCATGTTTTAATAAAATTTACAAGATTATATCATTCAAGTAAATCATAGAAAACATTTTTTTCTCTCCTTATTTTATAAATTATTTTCAATAAAATATGTACCATAGAGCCATAACAAAATTAAAAAATACTTTTAATCCATATTTATCAGGTTTTTAGGACATGCATACTTTGAAAATAGTATACTTACTATTTCCAGAATTCCTTGAAAATACTTTGAAATTAGGTTTTACTTTCTGATGGCTTTTTTTTTATTTTAATTTTTTCGCATTTCATATCCACATGGGAAAAAGAGAGAAGTTATAGAAACTCTAAAGAAAAGGAAGCAGAATATGTATTTTTGGCAATTTTATAAGGGAAGATAAAATATTATTAAAGAAAACACTTGTTTTTTACCACTTGAGTTTTATTATGGACTACATGTTTCAGAAGTTAAACTTCCAAAAGTTTAACTTCTGAAACATGTAGTCCATAATAAAACTCAAGTGGTAAAAAACAAGTGTTTTCTTTAATAATTGTAACATGTCTTACCACAAAGTTAATGCCGAAACAATAAATAAAATAAAAGATAAAATATGTAATAATAATACTATACAAGAGAAAGTTGAAGGTTGATGCAGCATAGGAAGATGTATATCCTGGCTCAAGAACTTGAGAGAGTGGTTTCACTGTAGAATTTGTAGACAAAATAAAAAGTAGCATGACTCCCAACCTTCATACTGGGTGGACAGCGAGAATAACCTCCATTATTATTATGATATGCCCTCGTCTGTGCAGCTTTTATACATCCATTCCCCTTTCTTGGGCCAGTTCTTAAACCTCTTGTTACAACATGATGTATTCAATTTTTGGGTAAGTGAAATAAAACATAATTTAAAATAAACTCTTTATTTTTTTAAACAAACAGTATTTTAGAGGAGACTGTTAAAATAAATAAAGATGTTTTATAAATCATAAGGATTTTTTCTAAGATTATGAAAAGGAATCATTCTTTAGAATTTAGGCAGTCTCCCACTGAAACATGGTAAAATACTCCAATCAATTGAAGGATAAACAACTAAATTAGAATATATATATATATATATATATATATATATATATATATATATATATATATATATATATATATATATATATATATATATATATATATATATATATATATATATATATATACATACATACATATATATATATATATATATATATATATACATACATACATATATATATATATATATATATATATATATATATATATATATATATATATATATATATATATATATACATACATACATACATACATATATATATATATATATATATATATATATATATATATATATATATATATATATATATATATATATGTCCGCCTCCGTAGTGTAATGGTCAGCACGCTCGGCTACCATTCTGGAGGTCCCAGGTTCGATTCCCAAGGGGGGTAAAATAAATATAAGTGATTTTTTTCACTGTCATATTTATTCAATATTACCCTGGACTGGTACCTGAAGCGGAGGGCTGATCACCTTTCCTTCATGTGTAAACGATCAAGATAACACTGTGTTTATATGACGCAGTGCCCTATGCACCATTGGGGTGCGGATAAGGGTTTAAAAAAAAAAAAAAAATATATATATATATATATATATATATATATATATATATATATATATATATATATATATATATATATATAACACAATCACAAGGTAGAATGGTGAATGTTATAAAGTGAATAAAGTATGTTTATAAAATGATTACTTAAACCAGCCTGAGACAGGTTGAAAGCTCTTAAAATACACACACTACCATATTCTCCTTCATATATGTTGAGATTTCAATGTAGATAAAATATATTATTTAAATGTTAAATTTATTTTGATTTACGGAGCCATTTATATCAAGATAATGGTCCGAGATGATGATGATGACTCATGATGTATTTATTTAATAGAATGTATGTATATATCGTATTTTACGTAATATAAGATGCACGTTTTTCTTCAAAAAATTGTCTCCAAAATTCAAGTATGTTTTACACAAAATTAATATAAAAATATTCAGTGATTGATTTAAATCCCTGCTAGTCTTAAAATGACTATATACTCAATGCCGAGGGAGACCTATATATATTATAGTGACGGAAATCGTACAATAAAAAATGTAGCCCACCACACATGCATTTTTAGTACACAAAAACACACTATAATTGTGTAATGCGATGTTTTCAGAGGCAAACATCCCTGGTAGCTCTGGTAAGTATCTGAAAACGAGAAATAAAAACATCGCATGTAGCTGCAACAGCTAGTGTAGCGACACGACTGCCGCATATGACGATCCGCGCACTACTCAACTCGCTATCACATGCGCGTATATGCAAAGCACGCCACGCACGCACACACTGAGAAACGTTTGTGTATTGATGGTTTTATCCCCGATTTTTTCACAAATTATTTATTTCTGTCGCTGCAAATGAATAACTTTATATTAAACTTTATATAATACATAATTATATTACAGAGGAATACAAAAATTCTGAGCCCATATCTATTATTTTTAAAAAGATATCCTCATTGTTAACGTAGAGTTGTAGTAAATACATAGATAATACTAGATACAAGAAGTAAGTAAGTATGTAAAATACGTGTAAAATACTGTGCAAGTTTTGGGAAAAGACCCTAATATTCCAAAATAATACAATAAAATAACAATGGAATAGTTTTTTTAAAACCAAAAGAATATGTCCTTCTCCCCATTCACTGATCCTCATCGCTGACTTCATCGGAAGAGTATCCCGTGACGAAGAGCAAGTTCCTCGGCTTCTGCTTCATCTCCTTGTCCAGCTCCTCCTGGGCGCGGTGCCTGTGCTCGCGGGCGGCGCGCTGCGAGGCCAGCTCCCGCGGCGGGCGATGCACTGGATCCGGCATCGGCAGCCCCGCCACTGAGGAGTCGCGCTTGCCAGACGCCAAGGGTAGAGAGACATCCGCAGCCTTAGTGTTGCCAGCGGATTGATTGCAGATCATGTCTTCTTTGGTATCCATTTCGTCATCTAGGAAGAAAATAAAGTAAATAAAACCTAAATATAACAGACTAATTGGGAGGAGGGGGTGTCCGTTAAAGCCGAAAGTCCTTCATATAAAAATTGGTTTAAAATAATTCAAAAAACCTTTTTTTTGAAAATATGAACACTTTATGGGCGTTTGTGCACTACACTAGGAATTTACGGTCCGGAAACTATAGTTAGCGTGATAAAACGATGATTGGCTTGTGCTTTTGTCCATCTTTCTTCGGATCGGTGCTCTTGATTGGTGCATGAACACGTGGCGCGTAAATTCGATCATGCTAAACTGTCGTAGTCGCTTTTACTTTTCAAAACTGGACTGCCGGACGGTGAAATTCCGTGTAGAGCACAAGCGCTCTATTTAACTATAAAAAACCAAATAAAATTGTATTTATTGTCTTCGGACACTCATTGTGAAGTGATGTTGCTATTTGATATGGACGCGCTTGCTTTCGGTAATCCCACTTTGAAAAATAGAATCATGTTTCGATTGCATTATTGAAGTTTTGAGACGTAATTTGTAATTATCATAACCGCTAAAAATTGTTGACATGCGGCGACGCTTAAATTCTGCATGTATAATATTAACAGGACGTTTTTAATCTTTTTTAATTGACTGAATTTTTTTCCATTATATCCGAAGTTTGTTAAATAGAGGTCCGTTTACTGTCCGGCTTTACTGCTTTGTTTTTTTTTTAATATTCCAAATGAATATTGTGAATAAAATGATGCGTATTTCGTGACGCGCCACTATAGTACTTGAATGGGTTGAATTATAATTCAGCAACTTTTCTAATTCACAATCCCCATACATTTGATGCCTCTCACCAGAATTGATGATCTCCAGGCCGTAGGAGTGATCCTTGAGTAGGGCATGCACGGTGGGGTGCTCCACCACGCACTTGCCCACCAGGTTCTGGGCGATGCTGAGCTCCACGTCCAGCTCGTACATCTTGCCGGAGCACCCTTTCATTCTCTCCGCTGAAATTCAAACGCATCAAATCACATCAAAGACCAAGTTGATAATGCTTAGTACCGGAGTCTAGGATAACATGTAGTTGGTGATAAAAAATAATTTCAAAAGCAGACAATTCGCTCACTCCTTTCAACGTCATTTAACAAAAAAACTTGATTTTTCAGGAGATTGTTTTTGAAGTTTAAGAATATAATAAAATGCATTAAAAATAAATATCAAGCCACTCATTGAACTATTTACTGTTCAATATATCTTTTTAGGTAAAACCTGAAGGTTTTTTCTCCATTTGAAAAATATTTAGTGTATTTAAAAAAATAATTAAACAATACCTTTTCTTCAAAATGCAAAAACTACACTTTCTGCCCTGCAGCGGGTAAATATTAAGTTTAAAATGTGCCGCTTTTGCTGGGATATAGTACATTTTCTGGGCATTCTGAAAACATGCACAGCTGAAAATTGACGAATTTTGATATATGACGTTGAAAGGAGCGAGCGAAATGTGTAATTGGAAAATTAAAAAAAGATAATGGTTTGAATTCTCTGCCGAAATGTCTGCCTCCATGGTGTAATTAGCGTTTTTAGCTACCGTGCAGGAGGTTCGGGACTCGATGGGGAATGAAAATAATTATTAGTGATTTTACAATATTTATTTCATATTACCCCAGACTGGTCCCTGAAGGCCAGGTGATCACAAAGTAACAATCAAGACAAAATTGCGTAAATACGATGCAGTGGCCTGTGCACCATCGGGTGCAGATAAGAAGACTAGTGATGTAGACAAATAGTAAAATAAATACATTCTGCTAAATGAATACCGGGATCGAGTAATTCAAAAAGCTTGCATAAATGATTTTTCAGATTTTTCCATGTTGGCACAAATGTACTCTATATTAACAATAAGTTTGAACGCAATTTATGTATTTAGTTTGCTGACATAAAAAAAAAATTGATGTTACTCGAGTATGTGTGTCAATTTTCACTATGAAGAAAAAAATTGAGCAAAGAATTGATAATTTAAAAAGCCTTTAATTTTGTGTTGCAAACAAAATTTTGTATTGAGACTATATTTTCAACATAGCAGAAAGCCTATGGTGACTCTATTATACTGCGAACAATAGCATTTGAGTGGTACAAAGTGTTTAAAAAGGGTCATGAAGCGGTTAAAGACTCATAAAAAATGACACATTACCAACTAGATACATATTATGCAAGATCAGATGATCAAGTCTCAATTTGAGTACTGGGAGAACAAAGCAAACCTTTGAGGAAGAGTCTAATGTTGGGCACCCCCGCAGCGCGGTAGCAGTCCAGTCGGGGGTCCCCCTGATCCAGGCGCTGCTGCAGCAGCTGCCCGAGGCGAGTGTCCTCCGGAACGGGGGGCCCGCTGAAGGGAATAAGACCTAGTTGACACTTTGGGCGGGAAAGTTCGGTCGATTGATCCTTAACTGCGTGAAGGGTATGTTTACCCTCTGCTCCAGCCTCATTTCAAAGGCAGAAAAGAAGGAATTATCCAATGTTTACAAATGAATATTATATACCCGTCCGCCTCCGTAGTGTAATGGTCAGCACCGATTATGCCGACTTTTGACACCACCAGATTTTAGGTTCTGATTGATTTGACCATGGCAAGTCTTTTTCGGCTTAAAGAAATCTTAAAGAAATCCTATTAATCTTAATTAACCCTGGTTCAGCCTCAAGTTTCTTTTTATATCTTCATTTATAATCTGTCATACAATGATTTTCCACACATTCGTCTGAGGGAGCGCATTTTGACAGCGTTAAATGTGTTAACTCTTGTCATAAACTGGCACATTGGTGTATTCGGGTAGAAGCTGACTGCTAAGTCTGTCTCGCAGGGTCAATTCCCCTAATTGTAAACATTCCCATTGTGGAAATGAAATTTGCATTTGTCCGCCTGTGTAGTGTGATGGTTAGTCCGTTTAGCTATCGTGCTGGAGGCCCCGGTTAAAAATAGATATTTTATTCTTAGCCTCGACTCGAGAAATAATAAAATATCTATTTTTAATTTAAGTTTTACTTATTATTTTTTGATATCTCATCAAAGATGAAGAAGAATATGGAAGTCTGGGCATTAACGGGGCTTACGACCGTCATAGGCTGGTTTAAGTGATCACTTTACACACGTGTAATATTCACCAATTCTACCCATTATTGACAACCACACTACTCAAATTCTTGGAAGTTCTATATATATGAACCAATTTAGAAACCTTGTTCATGAATCACTAGAACTTCACTAGAGACATCTATTGGTGAGATGTAAAGATGGATTCGGATCTCACATACTAATATAAGAGTTTCTGCTTAATAAAAAGCTTCTTTACATCTCACCAATAGATGTCTCTAGTGAAGTTCTAGTGATTCATGAACAAGGTTTCTAAATTGGTTCATATATATAGAACTTCCAAGAATTTGAGTAGTGTGGTTGTCAATAATGGGTAGAATTGGTGAATGTTACACGTGTGTAAAGTGATCACTTAAACCAGCCTATGACGGTCGTAAGCCCCGTAAATGCCCAGACTTCCATATTCTTCTTCATCTTTGATGAGATATCAAAAAATAATATGAAAATAACTCCTGAAATCGGAGATAATCCACATTTTGTGAACAAGCATTTGGACACACTCAAAATGTTGTAATTTTTACTTAGTAAATACCACTATTTTTTTAAATATATTTTGACACGTATTTTGATGCATTCCGCATCATTTTCAAACACCCAAATGATGCGGAATAGACCGAAATATGTGTTACAATAGATTTTAAGAAATAGTGGTATTTACCAAGTAAAACTTACATTAAAAATGGATAGATTTTACTACAAAGGGACTGCCAAATCAATTAATGAGATAATAGATCCAACTAAGGGAAGGGAAACACTCACGCATCGGGAACACGATAGTCGCCAAAAAGCCAGTCCACTTTCCACAGAATCTTCTGTCCCTTTCCCACACGAGTTGTGTTGTTCTTTCTGCATACAAAGTGTTCCGGCAGAAAGAGAAGGACAGTGCCACGCTCACGCGCCAGGCGTTTCAGCCTGTTTAGGTACTAAAAAATTAAAAATTAATGTTTTGAGTGTATCTAACCCTTACTGACAAATCTAGTATCAATGATATAGGTATCAATGGTAATAATTATAAATTTGGATAATTTATATAGCGCCATTTCTGTAAAATACTACCTCAAGGGAGCTTATGGGTATTTTTTTTTCTCATTAAAAAAAATATATTAATAATAAACTTAGAAAAAACAGGTTACATTTCTGTTTTGATGATTTTTTTATATTTTTTTTTATTATTTTAAATTATTTTGTAACATAAATCAGAATACAACAAAACTTTGAGGTAAACTTACATAGTATTTGAGTAACAAGCTACCCCTTTTATAGGACATTAACAAAACAAACTATTTTGCAGACGTAATTTAATACAATAAAATCATTAGGTAAATCAATGCATAAACTTAAATAATTCATTCAAATCCTTATCCGCATCCGATGGCGCATAGCCCACTGCATCATATAAACGCAGTGTTATCGTGATCATTAACACACGGTGAATGGTGATCAGCCAACCGCTTCAGGTTCCAGTCCAGGGTAATATTGAATAAATATTAAAGTGAAAAATCACCTATATTTATTTGATCCCTCCTAGGAATCGAACCCGGGACCTCAACTACGTTAGCCCATTACACCATGGTAGCGGACAAATGAGTTTATTTACTGAATTTAATTACTCCCGCTAAAGTACTCATTTTTCATAGCTTCCAAATATTTAAAATTTCATTAGGATATGTATTTAATAATAATAATTGGGTTAATTTTTTTTAATAGAATTGTTTTAATTTAGATTTTTGTCGAATTTACGGATAATCAATGTAATTCTCATCTTTCATCTTTACATTTATAAACTCAAAAGTATTCTTAATCTTACCACTCTGTAGGCCAGACATACTCTACTCCTATTTGCTAGATGACGAAGAATATGGGAGTCTGGGTATTATTTATATGGCTTATGACACTTTAACTCTTACCACTCTGTAGGCCAGACATTCTGTCCCGTATGATTCTAGTAGGCAGCTCCGTGGGCCGCAATGTCTGGCCCGGCACAGGTATAACTTTAATCATTGATTTCTCTATCACCCAAGTATGTATATTCTACCAAAAAATATTTCAGATAAATACAGTTAATCTTAATTAACATGGTCATACAAATTGCCAGACAGTGTCCCTAAATTAGGGAACCAAATATTTATTTTAATGGTAGAAAAACGTCGCATTTTTTGATCAGAGTAGCTGACCAGTTATGAGAAAAAATGGTCAGAGTGGAAAGGGTTAAAATAAATTACGCCGCAGTGCTCATCGGGCCAACGCTCAAGAAAACAAACACTGCGATATGATACAGTGCCCTATGCACCATCGGGTGCGGATAAGGGTTTGAAGATTTAAAGAAATGAAGTCGTATGAAGGTCACTTACATGAGGAAGCGGTTTATCAATTTGCGTATATCGTTTGGCCACATTCCTCTGCTTTCCGTAGACAAATCTTGAACACTCTTCCAAAAAAACGAAATCGCTGTAAAAATCGGAACTCGTGAAGTCCTTGACGCTGACAAACTTAGTTCTGTCGCGTATCCCATCGCATTCGAGTTCCTTTTTGTGGATATTCAAACAGTCCAAACAACACGTTTTCACCTCGCATTTAGGACACGTATATATGGCATCTTCCTTGTTGCAGACCTCGCAAGACTTTAATCTGCAATAACGAGAGAAACATACGGTCAATTTGGCTCCCAACAAGTGTCCAGCGAATTAAAATTCAATAACTACAGCATTCTCAGAAGTTGGGAACTGTGCAGTCTTACCTCGATTGTAAAACTTCAGCGCATTCGTCAGATGAAACAACTGTTTGCTCCATTATCAGACAATACGCTACTCGAATGGATGTTATTTATATAAAATGATAAAATTTATCCTTTCAAAAACATTTTCAAATTATTGTTTTCTAGCGAAACTTGACACAAACGCGAGGCAAAACAAAACTTTTTCTATTTTTCCCTAGCGGAACCGGAACGAAGTAGAATGACAGAAAAACAAAAAAAATGTTACCAGTTGCACAAAAAGTGGCAAAAAAAATATTTACTACTTATTTCGTTATTCATGAGACAAAAAAAAATTACTGCCTCCGTAATAGCTCATTTTGCTACCGTGCATGGGATCTAGGGTTCGATTTTGTTTTCACTTCCATAGACAGCTAACAATGTTTTAATCTGACAATTTCAGTTAACAAAATTAACTCTAATCTGGAGCAAACTGTTGTACGGAAGCGAAACGTGGACAATCAGACAGGCAGAACGGGAGCGGTTAGAGGCGTATGAGACGTGATGCTACAGGTGTATATTGGGGATTCATTGGTCAAAACATGAAGGGAATAACCAGGCATTAAATAGGGCTGGGGGAGTCTAGATGCTTATTGAATAAAATAACATAACGGCTAACCAAATAATATAAGACACCCCGGCCTGCTTCTTATAATTGCAGAAGGCATGTGCGAAGGCACAAACTATAGAAGACGACCCCACTTTGTTTACGTAAACCAAATCATCTCCGACATGCGTTGTAAGAGAATACACCGAGTTGAAAAGACGAGTGGAGGATAGTGACGGGTAAAGACTGGCCATGAAAGAAGCAAATCAATCATCGCACAGATACATAAAACACAACGGTGGGCACTTTTCTTGATATAAGTTCCTACTTACAAAACAGCACAAGATAAAATGTCCGTATAGACATTAAAAATACACCATGGACGAATAATCTCATTTGACATTTTTGACAAGAAATACTCGTGTCTTTGACGTATTATCGCAATTTGTTGTCATTATTATTTATATTTAATAAAAAGAACGCATTAATTGAACAAAATGCCACCTCTACGCAGCGGGTAAGCTAATATTCAATCCATTTTATTTATTTATCTGAAATGTTATCGCCAATAATTTGTTTAAAAATATGTTTCAATGTTTATAACCTCACTTATTATTCGTCACAGTATGGTCGTCGAAGACGTTGACGAGGGCGAAGAGAATTTGGAAGAAGTTCTTGATGCGAAGGAAGACACTCTCGTCAAGATGGAAGACAGTGATCTGGAAATGGATCCCGAAGAAGAGCCGTATGTGGAGCCGAGGATGCCGACCGACACGAATTTCAATCACATCAAGAATAAACACGTCAGGAGCGCCAAGGGCATGAAGCTCATGAAGGAGAAACGGAAGGAAAAGAAGCAGGCTAGGATGCAGAGGAGGAAAGAAGGGATAGAACCGGCCAAACCTCACACTATTGAAAGTTTGAGGGAAAAAGACGAGACGACCATAGACAACATCGAGGCTGATGAACACGAAGAGGTTAGATTTTAAATTGGAATAATTTCCATAATTTTTTTTATTTTTAAAAAGAGAAATATTTGTGTTTTTATTATTTACACTAATAATTCAATTTCTCACTATTTCAGTGAGCCTAAGCGGCTCATCATTAGAAATAGGTATCAAATGTGGTAGAGTGGGTTCGAACCGAGAAACTCTGACTCAAGAGTTCGCGACACTAACCACGGGACCACAACCCGACACTAGATAATCTCTCCACCCCCGTGGAGTAGTAGTTTTGTAGTAGTACATTCGGCTTCCATCCTAGAAATCTCAGGTTCGATCCCCAGGGGAGTCAAAATAAATTGTGTGTTACACTGGGTATCGCATCTGTTTGATTGGCTGTTAAATTAAACACCGATTATATGAGGGAATTGTCCGTCGCCTCCGTAGTGTAATGGTCAACACGCTCGGCTACCATTCTGGAGGTCCCGGGTTCGATTCCCGGGGGGGGGGTCAAATAAATATAAGTGATTTTTTCACTTGAATTTATTCAATTATTACCCTGGACTGGCACCTGAAGCGGAGGACTGATCACCTTTCCTTCATGCGGTAATGACCAAGATAACATTTCGTTTATGTGATGCAGTGCTCTATGCACCGTCTGGTGCGGATGAGGGTTTGAAGAAGAAGAATATGAAGGGAAGGTGATTAGCCCTCCGCTCCAAATTCTTTTATCTAGAAGTAAAATATATTTATGTTCACAGGCAAAGAAAGACATGGAAGTGGATGAAATGGCTTCATATTACGAGAATTCATATGCACCCAAAGTGCTCATCACATTCTCAGATAACCCACTGAGGAAGACCAGAATATTTGGCAAAGAACTCACCAGAATAATTCCAAATTCGGAATACAGGTTCCGAAGACGGTAAGCCTTCATTTTTTATAATTTTCTTTTCACATTAGTTCTCAGCACTATCTATGGTTGAGTTTTTAATTAGAAAAAATCATCCTAAAAACGTCTTTATCTGTATAATTAAAATGTAACTTTGTTTTAAAATCACCATAAATATTTTATTATAACTTAATTATAATGTCTACCAGTTTCCAAGCTAACCGCTTCTTTATCCAGTCTTGAAAAAGAAGCGGTTAGCTTCGAAACTGGTTGACATTATAATTAAGTTATAATAAAATATTTATAGTGATTTTAAAACAAAGTTACATCTTAATTATAAAATGGAAAATCACAAAGTTGGTGCTTCAAATATAAATTATATTCTTTATCTGTGTTGAGATATAAATAATGTCTAGATAACAATCCCTCTTTGGCTTTAAATTCCATTATTTGTGTTGTCCGCCTCCGTGGTGTAATGGTCAGCGTGTTTAGCTACCGTTCTGGAGGTCCCAGGTTCGATTCCCAGGTGGGGGGGTGAAAATAAATATTAGCGGTTTTACACTGAAATATTTTTATTTAATATACATTGGTTCCTGAAACGCAAGAGTGATCACCTTGCCTTCATGTAATATGTAATGATCTAGATAACACTGCGTCAATTTGATGCAGTGCCCTATGCACCATTGGGTTCGGATAAGGGTTATAATATCTATATTGGCAGTATTTGTACATAATGCAAACTATGCCATGTTCTCTCCGATTCCGCGGCTTCACATGTTAGCCAATGCTTTTGAAAGTATAGATTTATTCAATATATTGTTATCCACCTTGAAGTCTGTACTTTCTCAGCATTTCTTCTCCATGTTTTAATGGATAAATTTAAACGTTGTGTTTCACTCTCTCTCGCTGCTCGCTGATAGTGTGTGAAGGAGACGTGTACTTACCAGTGCTTACTATTTGTTATTTTATTATTATTTTATGTTACAAGACTTTTTGTTTCTCTATTAGTGTATTCATTAGTGTATTTTTATATTAGATACTGTATATATCGTAGTCGTACAGGAGAAAGTGACCAACTACCAAAACGTAAAATGCTCAGGAGGGCCATTTAAGTCACTTTTGCTTGGCAACAAAATAAACACCAATGCAGTTAGTCATTTTTAACGAAGCAATATATTATACTTCCAAGTTTAAAATCATTTGGGATTTTGTTCAGGGCAATATTAAGCTAGTAAGATATCAAATAGTCAATGATCACGTTTTTGTAAAAGAATGCACTTGGTCACTTTCTCCTGTATGACTACGATATGTATTATGTTAAAGGCATTAGCCGTTTAATAAATAAATAAGTAAAGTAATTTGTGCACACTCAGAATATTACTAATGTATCTGTATTATATCTACAGATCTGCTGTAAAAAAGATAGTGAAGGCAGCGGTGGAGAAAGATTACACGGATGTCATTATTGTAAACGAGAATCAAAAGCAGCCGAACGGGTTCTTGTTGATTCACTTACCGAACGGGCCCACAGCGCACTTCAAACTCACCAATTGCAAAATCACCAAGGAAATGAAGAAAAACTACAGAGAAATATCAACCCACAGACCTGAGGTATTTGCAGTAGTAAAAAGTAAAAAATATTTAAAAAAATAGATCTGTCCACCTCCGTAGTGTAGTATCTTCAAAATTGCAGATTTTTCTTATTTCAGAGTTTCTAGCTCCGTGGCGAAGTGTTAGGCCTGCAATGGGTCGTAAAGTCTTCATTTCGGATGTCTCAAGATGGCTTTTTGTTTTCGCGGTGTCGGCTCTTGTTTCCGTGCCGTATGTCAAGATAAATATTTATATATTTTTTTTTCTGTCTGCCTCCTTAGTGTAATGGTCAGCACACTCGGCTACCGTTCTGGAGGTCCCGGGTTCGATTCCCAGGGGGGTGAAATAAATATTAGTGATTTTTTCACTCTGATATTTATTCAATATTACCCTGGACTGGCATCTGAAGCGGAGGGCTGATCACCTTTCCTTCGTGTGTTTACGATCAAGATAATACTGCGTTTATATGATGCAGTGCCCTTTGCACCATTGGGGTGCGGATAAGGGTTAGAGAAAAAATAGTTTGTAAAATCAACCTGGCGTAGTTGGGCGGTCGCTCAACTGAAACGGGCGAAGCGGGGCGTCGAATCCCGCCAATTGTAAAATGAATTCAAGAAAGATATATTTTCAATTGGTCTGGGTGTTTGTGGTGTATTTTTCACATTTACCTTCCTTATCCTTACTATCCTACCTGCAGACAAGCATCTTAAATAGACGCACTGCGGGTTATTCCTTTAAGAAAAGAAAAAAAAATCCTGCCGTGGAGTATGTAACATATGGTAATAATTTTTAAAAATCAATTATAACCTTAACTGTGTCATTCAGATAACAATACTTTTTTACTTAAACCACTTATCTCCAAGCAGTTTTGTATTTGCAATTTAGGATGAATAAAAGCATAGAAAGATTAATATAATAGCCAATTTCATCAAAATTCTTAATTTGTTTTTGATTTGGAAAAAACTTCAAGAACCCTTCACATTTCACATTATATCAATGTTTTCAATTTTAATTTTGTGAATTTCTCAGGTGATTCTAAATAACTTCACGACTCGTCTCGGCCACACAGTTGGACGAATGCTGGGCGCCCTATTCCACTATGAGCCGGAATTCAAAGGACGACGTGTGGTCACCTTTCACAATCAGAGGGACTACATCTTCTTTAGACATCATAGGTACACAAACTTTATTATTTTTTTTAATGTAAACTTTTCTTTGATTATCAAACTTCTGGTACCATAAAACAGGGCTACTTGAACTTTGATGTGTTACTTCAGCCCAGTACAATTTTTTTAATTTAGATCTGTATTTGGTCTACAATAATGAACGTATTGACATGATTCATTGTTTCCCTGACAGGTGACACTTATTTTCACGATACATTCATTCTTGTAGACCAAATACAGAATTTAAATCTCTTTTTTGTACTGGGCTCAAGTAACACATCAAAGTTCAAGTAGCCCCGTTCTACGGTACCTATAAGTACTAAAGGTTCATTTAGAGTTAAGTTAATTTATGTAATAATACACACAAATTTTTATTTTAAACTCCCGAAGGCCATAAATATGAACTTAAATTTTAAAGAATTATCACATATTGTAACCAAAAGAAAAGTTACTCACTTAAAGGAGTTCTCAACACATAGCAGTTCCAACTAAGATACAAAAAAAATATCAAAATAATTATCACAATTGATTTGAAATGTGGTGATCGCGCTAATGATGATTCTTTTATACCCGATGCAGGTATGAATTCACAAAAGATGCGAAAAAGGCGAAACTTCGTGAGTTGGGTCCGCGCTTCACTCTGAAGCTGATCTCGGTGCAGCAGGGGACATTCGACTCTAAGTACGGAGATTACGAGTGGCTGATTCAAGGAAGAAGACATCTCATGGAAACCAGCAGAAGAAAGTTCTTCCTTTAACATGCTTAATTGTAACTAAAGTATTAATAAAAAAAATTGCGATTATTATTATTTGTACCTGCTTGAGTTTTATTTGTTAATCCTTACGATTCGTATGTGGAGTGTGGCTCGATATTGTATTTATTACGGCAACCCTGATGTAATTTATGAGGTGACTGTGGTTGGTAATACAAGCAGAAGACCGAGGAAAACTTGGCATGATCAAGTATTTCAAATACTTGAAAGTGGTCAGGAGACACATTAATCAAGTATGTATGAGAAGGTTCATTAATGTGGAATTGGATTATTTATAAAGGCAGATTGGTGTGGGGTTCTATTCTCTCTGCCTACTCCCGTGAGGAAGCAACGTGATAGTTAGTAAATTAGTTCAAACCCTCATTTGCACCCAATGGTGAATAGGGCACTACATCATATAAACGCAGTGCTATCTTGATCCAGTTAACACATGAAGGAAAGGAGATCAACCCTCTGCTTCAGGAAATGGTAGGCTGCAGGGGGCTCGCACGAGCCCCTTGTTAATTTTGACTTGGGCCAGTGAGCTCCTTATTAAATTAAGAGAAATCAATATACTCTGATTAAATCAGTACATAAATAATTCACATCTATGTTTTGTCATTTGATATGCATATTAAGAGTTTTTATTATTTTTAATTATCATGTATTTTGGACAGTTAAAACAAAATGATACACCTGTCCCCTCCCTTTCACCCGCGAGCCCCTTGTGTAAAAATTGGCAGCCCACCCCGCTTCAGGTACTAGTCCAGGGTAATATTGAATAAATATAAGAGTGAAAAGATCACTTAAATATTTATTTTCCTGGAAATCGAACCTGGGACCTCCAGTATGATAGTTGAGTGTACTGACCTACAGAGGCGGACAGAATAAGTTAGTTAGTTCGACTCTAATGTCAAGTTTGACCATGCATTACGTAGCGTAATTTATAGAACAATTCATTTCATTTGCTCGCATCCGCTCCCTATGCGGAACATATAGTTAGTGTCCACAAACTGCCTCCAGGCTTTTCTGTTCGCTCTCTGCTCCCTTCCATCCTCCCAAGTTAGGTTCACATCTTGAAGTTCAGATGAGAACCAGTGTTGCCATATATACAGATTTATCTGTATTGATACAGATTTTAGGCTGCCATTACAGATGACAGATTTTACTCTTAGGTAGTAATTTTAGTACAGAATTTTGGAATTGGACATAGTATATGATAAAACAGAAGAATGAAAATATGAATAGATTCGAGCATGATTAAAATTGGTAATAAGTACTGAAACGCTGGAAGGATTATTACTATCAATACATCTACAATGATCCATGCTAAAAACTAAAAATAGAAAAGGATTTGATTTCTAAAATTAGTAAAAATGTGTATAAAAATACATTTTATATTTTGGTTTATTGATTCAATACAGATTTCTAGACTGTTTGATTCAGATTTTTTGGTTTAGCATATGGCAATACTGATGAGAACTGCCAACGGATTTGCAGTACTTGACATCCTGGGCAGCAGAAACCTTGACGCCTTGTTAAAGAGGCAAGCTTGATGACGGCTCTCGGGAGACATGCTGACTACTATGTATAATAATCTAAATAAATATAAATTATGAACACTCTACGATGTTCCAATGCTAAATTAATGTAAGACATTGTTTTTTTTTTTATCTATTTTGTAGATCTATTAAGCAATAAATAATAAAAGGAGTACAAATGGTTTAAAGTAGGTATCCATGTAATTTTGATTTAGGCCATTTTTCTTTGATCCCTATTTACACCCAAATAGTGCGTAAGGCACCATGTTGGATTGACACACTGTTACTTAATCGATTTAATTTTTTGGTATACGAGTCGATAGGATGAAGGAATTGATTTAATTGGGTAAATGAAGTAGTTCAGGGTAAAGGACATTCCTGCTAAATGGGAAAGGAGATATTATGTAGAAACAGTAGAAAACATATATTGGCGGTGGTGGCACTCAGGATTGCATCCCCGTATCGATATTAGCTTGTCTGAGTTGTACACTGCTAATATGTACAGGCTCCTACCGAAAGTTTTAAAAATACATTTAATAAATTCTATTGTACTGCCATCTATCGTCAAAAGTAAAAATAAACTTGCAGAAATCTTCTTTACCATTTTAAAGATGGCGCTCTTGGTCCACATGTATGATTTAAAACCTAATTACATACAACTCAAAAAGAAAGTGAATTCATTTGAATCATCAAATGGAAACAATTCTTTAAATTATTGATAAGTCCTCTTTTATAACAAGTTATCGATTTAATTGCTGATTTATGCGTTGAAATACGATATTTTTCTCGATGCTCACACCGGTTTCCGTGGTGTAGTGGTTATCACATCCGCCTAACACGCGGAAGGCCCCCGGTTCGATCCCGGGCGGAAACATTGTATATTTTTTATCCCAATAATTAATTTTTAAAACAATTTTTCAAAAACTTTGTTTTAATTTTGATTTTATTTTCAATAACGATTCTTTAACATACTTAGTGTAATCACGAATCCACGGTCGACCATGGTAAAAAATTCAAACGGATCATATATTCCTACCGCGAACGTTCGCTCATCAATGTTAAACGTATTATTTTTCGACATCTCAAAGAATATGGAAGTCTGGGCATTTACGTGGCTGACGACCGTCATAGGCTGGTTTAAGTGATCACTTTACACACGTGTAACGTTCACCAATTCTACCCACTATTGACAACCACACTACTCAAATTCTTGGAAGTTCTATATATATGAACCAATATAGAAACCTTGTTCTTGAATCACTAGAACTTCACTAGAGACATCTATTGGTGAGATGTAAAGAGGCTTTTTATTAAGCAGAAACTCTTATATTAAATGCCCAGACTTCCATATTCTTCTTCATCTTTGATGAGATATCAAAAAATAATATGAAAATAACTCCTGTATTTGGAGATAATACAGATTTTTTGAACAAGTATTTGGACACACTTAAAATGTTGCAATGTTAAACGTCATCAGCTATGAAGTCAATACAATAATTGAAAATAAAACTGTTAAAACAATTATACATTTTAATTGCAAGAAATACGAACAATTCATGACGTCATTATTTATCTGACCGCAAAATGTCAGCATTTGAAAGCTTGAGAACTCTGTTACTGCGAAGCGTACGTACCGTGTTGATAGATATAAGAAATACCAACACAATCTCGTGTAATGGATTATTCTCATAATGTTTTATTATTGGCTAATAAATTAATATGAAAAATCACAAGACTATCGATAACATTCTTATTTAAATCATTAGAGAAGTAAGGGAGATATGAAGGTTTAAGATATGAAAGGTATTTTAATAAAACGAAAAACGGACACCGCTATACGTCATCAAATTTTACGTCGTCGGGTGCATAATGGGGCGCATCCCTTTATGTATTTTCTTTATAGAGCTGTAATAGTAGTAGTGTGGATTCGTTTCTATGACGTCATTCGTTACCAACTGACGAAAACAACGTTTTCGCAAAGGCGAATTTTGCAAAAGAAAATCTTCTTCTTCTTCTTCTTATTATAGGCCTTGCGGCCTGTTTTTAAGAGGGATTAGCCTCCTGCGACGTCGATTCCCAGCTATCGGCCCATCTCTTTGGTGGTCTGCCCGGGAGTCGTCTACCATGGGGTTGGCCGTACAGTGCGATGTGGGGGAGTCTGGATGGTTCCATTCTCCTCACATGCGCATACCATTGTCTTCTTCGTTGCCTTCCCCACCTAACGACATCTTCGATCTCGCATATTTCCCTGATCTTGGCATTTCTGATTCTATCTCGAAGACTCTTGCCTGTTATGCTTCTCAGAGTCTTCATTTCTGACACTCTAAGCGCGTTTTTTGTGGCAGCGGTGTCTGCTCTACTTTCGATTCCATACGTCATGATGGGTCGGAAGTTTTGTATATCTTGATCTTGCTGCCGATCTTCATCTCAGGGTTTTTCCATATAGCAAAAGAAAATGATGAATGAAAATATTGATTATATCGGCTGCTATAAACATAAAACGAGTCTTACACAATCCTTTATAGGTTGAGTATGTTAAATTTGATATTCCTCCCGAGTGATAATACCCTATTGTAACATATTAAAGCTAGTCTGTTCACAGTTACATACTTTACCTCTAGTTTTTTTTAAACTATTTATTTGGCAGTATAAATCATTTAAAAAAATTAAAAACTAGAGGTAAACATTTTGAGGTAAACATTTTAGAGGTAAACTGAACATTTTTTAAAATTATTTATTTGACAGTATAAATAATTTTTAAAAAATGGAGGTAAAATAACTGTGAACATGCTGTAGGTCTTACTTCGTGCTACTCGTATAATGACATCAAACGTGTCGCGAGATTTCATGTATCAAACCCAAACGATCGTGTTTGGTTTCGGGCAATACCATTACTAGGGTAATACCTCAACAGCGTTAAGCGGGGTCCCTCTGTAGTCTGCACCTGAGTTACATTTAGCACATTTCCAAGTAAAACTCCACCGGGGATTATGAGGTCGTTATTCCGCAGAATTCTAACGCTATAAAAATATATTTGGACACCACATCTTTAAGATTTGAGACGATTTTCAAAGCTCTTGTAGAGTTCACACTGCGCACGGGCATTGCTGTTTGCTGTACTTGGCCATAATCCAAGATGTTTCTGGAAATAGGTTCCTTATGCGACCGGGCCGGGCTCAATAACCCTTCTAATAACCTTTAATTTATCTTTGTTTGGTCTTCAGCACTTGCGCGCGTCAGTAGGCGCGACTTTATCCTTTGTTTTGGGTGGAAAAAATGCTTTCACAACATATTTAAGTGTATATTATTAGATTAAAACCAATATTTTTAGCTTTTCCACTTTATTTTTATTTGACCAGCGACCGAGTTTCGTCGTTACCGACATTATCAGACTGGTGGGAGGCTATACAAATTGTTATGTCATATATAAAACAAGGCAGGAGGTGATTATGAACCTTTTCTCAACAAAATTATATCAAATCATGGTTATCAACTCCTGCCTTGTTTTATATAAAGCATAACAATTTGTATAGCCTCCCACCAGTCTGATGATGTCGGTAACGACGAAACCCGGTCGCTGGTCAAATAAAAATAAAGTGGAAAAGCTAAAAATATTGGTTTTAATCTAATGATATATTAAAATGCAATTCCATCACGAAGTGTCAGTGGATAGTATAAATCTATTAAAAAATATTTAAGTGTGTTCAAATCATTGTTCACAAATCTAGTTTTCCCCACATAGGCTTTATTTATACATTTTGACATCTCAACATGTCGCTCACTGCTTTCAACAACGTCATATATCAAAAAACTTGATTTTTCAGGAGATCGTTTTAGAGTTTAAAAATATATTACAATGTATTAAAAATAAATACCAAGCCACTTATTGATCTTTTTACTGTGCAACAGATCTTTTTAGGTAAAACCTGAATGTTTTTTCAGGTACCAACCTGAAGCGGAGGGCTGACCACCTTTCCTTCAATGTGTTAACGATCAAGATAACACTGCGTTTACATGATTGCGTGTATGAGCGTTTTAAGCGGAGGGCTGACCACCTTTCCTTCATGTGTTAACGATCAAGATAACACTGCGTTTACATGATGCAGTGCCCTATGCACCGTTGGGGTGCGGATAAAGGTTTAAACAAAATAGTTTAGAATCAATATCTTCCAACTAAACGAAATAAATTACTCATCATGAAATAGATTGCCCATCATGATGGTGCACTGAGCATCGCATCAATAAGACTCGAAGTTAACTCGATCGTTGATGACCAGTCCTACAGGATTAAATAAAGGTAAGGTGACCAGTCCTACAGATTTTTGATCTAATCGAATCAAATTCATGGAATAAAGCTAACGATGAGGGGAAAGAAATGGCGTTCTATTCTCTTCGCCTATCCCTGCGGAAAAGCAGCGCGATGGTTAGTTGCAAGACACGTGTTTTTTTCTAGAAAATTTCTCAAACATTGTTTATTATTTTCTTTGTACATCAGTAGCTAATAATTCAAAGAATAAATAAGTAAAGTAAGTTGATTATTATTTTAGAGGGAAAAACGCCGAGCGTTTTCCGGAAAGAGTCTTTATGCCTTACCAAAATACACCGACAGTTCATTCCAATCGAGGCCAAATGTATCGCAGATCGAAAATAAAACTACCACAAGTGAAAATCTTATGATTTTATTTGTAAGTTACAATCATCTTTTTCTGAAGTGAAGCGTAGGTAGGCAAAGTGCGGCTCCGGAGCAGCATGTATGGGCGTTTGTCCACTACACGGGATTTCACCGTCCGGCAGTCCGGTTTTGAAAAATGAAAGCGACTACGACAGTTTAGCGTGATCGAATTTACAACATCCAAATACTTGTTCACAAATCTGGATTATCTCCAATTATATGAGTTATTATCATATTATTTTTGACATCACATCAAAGATGTCAAAAATAATATGAAAATATCACCTCATCTCACCAATAGATGTCTCTAGTGAAGTTCTAGTGATTCAAGAACAATGTTTCGAAATTGGTTCATGTAATATAGAACTTCCAAGAATTTGAGTAGTGTGGTTGTCCGTAATGGGTAGAATTGGTGAATGTTACACGTGTGTAAAGCGATTAAACCAGCCTATGACGGTCGTCAGCCCCGTAAATGCCCAGACTTCAATTTATTCTTCATCTTTGATGATGATGTCAAAAATAATTTGATCGAGTTTACGCGCAACGTGTTCACGCACCGATCAAGAGCACCGATCCGAAGAAATATGGACAAAAGCACAAGTCAATCCAAGCCAATCGTCGTTTTAAAACGCCAACTGACGTGCCGGACGGTAAAATTCCGGTTAATTCCGTGTAGTGGACAAACGCCCTTTGACCTTTTAAGTGCGGCTCCGGCACAAATATCCGCGGGAAAGCTCTTTGACTCCATTTATTATTATTTTTTAGATGGGAATTGCATTTATTATATACCTTACTCATTATGTATATATAATAAAATAATAATAAAACCCTTATCCGCACCCCAATGGTGCATAGGGCACTGTGTCATATTAACGCAGTGTTATCTTAATCGTTTACACATGAAGGAAAGGTGATCAGCCCTCCGCTTCAGGTACCAGTCCATGGTAATATTGAATAAATATTACAGTGAAAAAATCACTTATATTTATTTTACCCCCCTTGGGAATCGAACCCGGGACCTCCAGAACGGTAGCCGAGCGTGCTGACCATTACACTACGAAGGCGGACAAAAGATCATCAATTGGATTTTTGTTGCTTCTAACTGAAAAAAGATGTTTTATTTATTTACAGATTAAAAACTAACTTACTAACTAACCATCACGCAGCTTCACCGCAAGGGTAGGCAGAGAGAATAGAACGCCACACCACTCTGTCTTTGCAAACATTCTTCGCCTCTTCCACGTTCATGCATCTCCTCATACATACCCGCCGCTTTACAGATTAAAATAAATAAAAAAGACTACGTATTCACGCAAAGGATCTTTTTCAAGCATGGACCTTATTGATACCAAACTGAGAATTCGTCTTATTGATGAGAACTTCCAGGTTCGTGGTAAAAATAACGACACGACATACAAACCTGACTTGATCAAACTTTCAAAAGAGATCTTTCTTTCTTCTTCTGGATAAAGGTCTCATCCGTATACTTCCATTTTTTTAGTCTGTTGCTGCTTGCAGCCAATTTCTACCCTCCACAGCGGCTATGTCGTCGGACCATCATTTTTGAGGTCATTTTTCTCTCAAGGTCTCTATCTCACAATTTTATGAATAAAAATGACTGACAAATCTGTAATTGAAAAAATATATGGGTGTAAATCTTCAAAAAGTCCTAAAATTTCCGCGTAAAATCTTGCTAGAAACATTTAATGGGATCTGCGACCATAGATAAATCGTAAAAGCCGGTAGGTACTGTCAAAGGCAAACCGACACTAGGGCATTCTTCTAGTCAATGTGCGATCTCAAAATCCAGAGTTTCGCGGAAACAGACGCGGCGGCAGCTCGCGTACATTATCCCGCAAATCGACTCGCTTTTCACGCACACACTCCGACATTTTGGCATGACTTCAAGGTGGAAAATTTGCGTCTTACTTCGGTCAAATTCCCGAAATAGACCGCCTTTCTTCGGATCGCCCGAGCGCTGGACGCTGAACGCTGAACGCGCACAAAGACTCGAGGTGGAGGGAAAATTTATGGCGCGTTATTTTAAAAATTCGCGTGATTCCAAATGACATACGGTAGAATCTTTAATAACCAGGTAATAAATAATAATAGAGTACTTACGTGATATGTTATTGGGTGATGGTAGTTATAAAAATAAAGAATATTTTTTAAAAATAAATAACGCGATACATTAAAACGCGATATAATAAAATGGATATATTTCAACAATAACATATATATTTTTAAATATTCCACGTAAATTCAAATCTTTGTATTAAAATTTGCCCTTATGAATTCATAAGTGCAAATGTTTGTAAGACATATTTATTTATTTACAGTTTATTAATTGTTAAAAAATCTATTAACTGAATAAATAAATATACCTTGAAAACAATTCATTAGGGCAAATTTGAGTACAAAGATTTGAATTTACCATAAATATTCAAAAAAATATATTTGTTGAAATAAATAAAGTCGAATAATTTTTATAAAAATATATATCCCAATCACTGTTCACAAATAATAATAAAAAAAAACACTCCAATACAAGCTGTGCCTATTTCAAAGAAGTTTATTAAGATGGGGATATGTAAATCTTAGTACAGTACTTATTTATTAAAGAATACATAAGACTTCCTATTCCTAACTAATTCCTAACTATAAAGCAAAAATAATTACAGTATTTCAGGCTAATGCATAATTCCTTGTTTTATATATGTTCATCTTTGTTAAGATAAGTACTTTTCGAATTAATAATATAGGTACTTAAAAAGGGAAGACATATTATTTTGCTATAAAGTATACAACATGTAATATATTATGTACAAATCGTCTACGGCCGTTAATAAAGGAAAAAAAAACGACAAAAAACAGTTTTTTTAATTATTAATGTAAGCTGTAACCCAAGGGACTCTTAAAACTCGTCTAAAAAAATAGAATCCATTTTCCAAATGCTGTAAAGAGTCAGTTACACGTAGTTCCTGAGGGATAGGCAGGTTTATTTACATATGTAGCATCAACATTACATTTCACACGTCTTTTTTCATAGCTTCCATAATCATAATTCATTTTTAAAAATGAGAGCTGATTCCTATTCTATAAACGCTGTCCTCCATTTTATCGTAGGCATTGCCAACCAGGAAATGGTCGCGGTTTGTGTTTATTTTTGAATATTTTTGATAATAAAATTTGTGCAGGAATAATTATTTAGTTTAACCATGTAATTAAGTACTGCGAGAGACCTATTTTAATGGATAAATGGGGAAATACATATTTGCTGACTGGCAACTAATTCAAATCTCCACGGATCTTCCGCAAAAGACATCTAGAGGAAGACCAAAGAATTCACGGATGCTGCAGAAAGGAAACATGATACGAAGGCATGGCCTAGGTGATGTTGTCCATGACAGAAGGACCTACAACCTGAGGACGAGGAGAGCTGACCTCAAATGTCGACAAAGACGATAAGCTGGGATAGAATAATTTAAATCTCTAAAATAATAAAGACAATTAAGTTGCTATTTATCGTGTGTTGGGTCTTAAACGTAGTCAGCTAGACTCGCAACTGGCACGGATTGGTACGTCCGCCTCGAGCAGCGCAAACCGTACACTCTCCATCAGCACACATAATGCAACGCGTGTAATGATGTACTGGATGTGTGCCCATAACACATTCATATCAGCTTCCTAGTTGCGTCATCACCCAGCTTACTGCTAACCCATTCATTAGTTCCTTCATTTAAGATATATTATACGTAGTGGAACCTAGAGTTACACAAGTGTCACTAGTTTCTGATATATTCTTCATTAGATCATTTAACATTGACATCGTGGTGTCTCCTTCGTTTCGTACAATTTGTCTTTGACTTGAGACTTGATCTTTCCCTTTTCCCCTTTTCATCCCTCTCGTCCCTCTTCCACAAATTTACAAATGTGAAATATTAATTGGTACACTACAAGTACTTGTTTTGTAATACATACGAGTATGTGTATAACTTGATGTAACAGATATCGCTCACTCCTTTCAACAACGTCATATTTCAAAAGACTTGATTTTTCAGGAGATCGCTTTTAAAGTTTAAAAATTTAATACAATGTATTGAAAATAAATATCAAGCCACTTATTGAACTTTTTACTGTGCAACACATCTTCTTAGGTAAAACCTGAAGGTTTTTTCTCCATTTGAAACATATTTAGTATATTTAAAAAAATCAAACAATACATTTTCTTCAAAATGCAAAAGCAATACTTTCTGCCCTGTAGCTGGTAAATATTAAGTTTAAAATATGCTCTTTTGCAGGGATATAAATAATACATTTTTTGGGTATTCCGAAAACATGCATAACTGAAAATTGACGATTTTTTATTTATGACGTTCTTGAAAGGAGTGAGCGATATGTTCATCCTTGTTTAGATAAGTACTTTTCGAACTAATAATATTTAAAAAAAAAACAAACTGTTTTATCTTAAAGTATACAACATGTAATATATTATGTACAAATTGTCTTTTATATTATATTATTATCTAAAATATTATGTACAAAAAAAAAAATCAAACAATACCTTTTTTTCAAAATGCAAAAGCAATACTTTCTGCCCTGTAGCTGGTAAATGTTAAGTTTAAAATATGCCACTTTTGCTGGGATATAGTTCATTTTCTGGGCATTCCGAGAACATGTACAACAGAAAATTGTCGATTTTTGATATATGACGTTGTTGAAAGGAGTGAGCGATATATTATATGTAGTGGAGTTAAGAAGGTGTCACTGGTCTCTGGTCTACTCTTCATTAAATCATTTAACATTGTCAGTGGACATTGATATTGTGGTATTTTCCTCATTTCGTACAATTTATCATTGACTTGGGATTTGATCTTTTCCCTTTCCTCTTTTCCTCCCTCCCGTCCCTCTTCCAGGTATTTTCACAATTGCAATTGGAATATTAAATATCACCCTGGTCTGTTACAAGAAGTGTAACAATGGTCTCCTGGCCTTCATGCGATTAGCGTTAATACGATGCAGAGCTCTTTGCACCATTTTTGGTGCAGATAAGGGTAAAAAGAAGAATTAGGAAGAAGATTAAGAAACATTGAAATAAAATCGTTTGTACCATGTATCAGATGTAAAAAATAAACTGGCTACATAATGTCAAAAAATATATTCGGTTTTTACTGTCTCCCTTTAAAAAAATGGTTTTCTGACATATCGCTCACTCCTTTCAAGAACGTCATAAATCAAAAAACTTGATTTTTCAGGAGAACGATTTTAAAGTTTAAAAATATAATACAATGTTTTCAAAATAAATATCAAGCCACTTATTGAACTTTTTAGTGTGCAACAGATCTTTTTAGGTAAAACCTGAAGGTTTTTTCTCAATTTGAAAAATATTTGGTATATTTAAAAAAATATTTGAACAATACCTTTTCTTCAAAATGCTAAAAAAACACTTTCTGCCCTGTAGCGGGTAAATATTATGTTTAAAATATGCCTTTTTGCTGGGATATAGTATGTTTATTATAGTATATTTATGACGTTCTTGAAAGGATTGAGCGATATGTGTTTTTTTTACCCGAAGTATGTGTGTTTTCATTTTTATTCTACGTTTTACTTGGTAAATACCACTTTTTTTTTCATCAAATCTATTGTGACATGTGTTTTGATGCATTCCGCATCAAACACGGTATGTGAAGCTGTCTAAATTCTCGATTGACGTCCCTTCGGACGTTGAAGGATGCAAGACGAAAGAAAGGGAGTAGAAGCTGTTTCTTAAAAACTTAAATTAAAGGGTTAAACTTAAATTTAAAATGGATATATATTACACAAAGTGACTGCCGAATCAATAAATAAAATATTTAATTTTTCACAAAGTCTTTAGCACCTTTTAAAATAGGCCTATCATTATATCTAGTACCTATCCAGTACCTACCGACGAATTTATATCTTGGTACAATGTGATTCTATATTTGAAAATTTATGTCGTGGAATTTCGCGGGATATATTTTCGGCGCCAAAAAAATTGAGGTTAGAGATTCTTTCTGTCTGTTAATGCTTCTAACTCGTGTTATTTGTTGTAGAATTCATTCTCCTTTGTTGAGTTTGCATCGCCGAATAATGGTACAATGGAAAACAGCCTTGGAACGACCTTGGCGCTTACAAAGAGAAAATTTATATCCGATTTTGAATATTATTAAGTGATGTTCCATTTGGAATAGACAATCCTTTCAATAAAATCACATGTGAGGAAAAAATAAAATTGCTTATGGTAAAGTTTGTTGTCTTAATTTTTATTTTTTTAATTTTCTTAAGATTTGGCACAATTTATTGCGAATACCTGATCTTTTAAAATATGTTCGGTTCGGGTTCTGTTAAAATCTAGTAAAAATAAGGGATACATATTTTTTTCACGACTTACGACCCGTCATGGCCTGTTTTTTTTAATTACCTAACGTCCAAGTGACTCTGAAATCTAGCTACAGCTTATGCAACACCGCTTATCATGACCCTACTCAGGCTTCAACTTTATAAGTTTCATAGCCTATGCCTACTCGTGAGTGGATTTACTCTTTATGTTTAAAGTTACTGTAATTCAATGTAGTTCACGAGTGAAGATTCATTCATCATGGCCTGGATTAAGTAATCTCTTTATATACGTGTAACATTCACCATTCTACCTATAATTGACAACCACACTACATAATTTTTTGGAACTCATATATTATATCATACAAATCACACGTCATTTCATGTGTGAGTTTCACTTAAGCTTTTAAAATATATTAAAAATATTAACTTGATCTTTGATTCATACAGATGAAGGCAAGGTGGTCAATCTTGCGCTTCAGGTACCACGGCTGTCCAAACTCAAAACACAGTAAGGAACATATTTTTTTATAGTACCTTTTTTTGCATTTTTGGACTAAGTAGATTCTACAAAAAATGCAAAAAAAACGTACTACAAAAAATGTCCCTTACTGTGTTTTAAGTTTACAGTCCGGGGTATTAAATCTATTTTACCACACTTGCCACTAAACCACGAAGACAGTTATCTTTCGACCATATCGATGCCGAATTCTTCCCGAGAACGGACAAGAAACAGACACCCTCGTCTCGACAAGTCCAGTCAGGAGCAGAATCGCAGTAACAGGAGCGCGCGGGGGCGAGGAGGTCAGTGTAACAACGCATGCCACATGCACACTCACTGCTTCCCGGAATGGCGGCCAAAATAGCGGCATTGTCATGAGAATTTCAATTAAGTTCGCTCACTGTGTCACAAGTCAGGTGCAGCGATTGGCTTTTTATTTATTTATTTTTATAGAATTACATGCTAATGTCTGACGAGGGTTTCGTAACACATTTTCCGGAAAATTTCAACGTAGGTAGGTACTTTTATGATTTGAATATTAAAAGCATTAACTTTGTGGATCATATTGATATATTATTTCGAGAAATAAAAATATTTTGTGTTCTGATCTACTCACATTTTTATTAACCAACTAGTTTCGGCAACAACCTGTTGCCCCTCTTCAGGGTTTAATTTATGACTAAGTCATAAATTAAACCCTGAAGAGGGCAACAGGTTGTTGCCGAAACTAGTTGGTTAATAAAAATGTGAGTGGATCAGAACACAAAGTATTTTTATTTCTCGAAATTATATTACATACTAATGTCTGACGAGGGTTTCGTGTCACATTTTCCGGAAAATTTCTATGTAGGTAGGTACTTTTATTTTTTTATTTTATTTATTTGGTTTAACAACCGCAACATATGTAAAACAAAACATTAAAATGTATCTATTTAACAAGCCAATTATAGTTAACCACAGAAACACACAGATTAGTACAAAAAAATAGTGTGGATATATTTTTTTAATTACCTAGCGTCCAAGTGACTCTGAAATCTAGCTACGGCTTATGCCATTCCGCCTATAATGACCCTACTCAGGGTTCAACTTTTTAAGTTTCATAGTCTATGCCTACTCGGAAGTGGATTTATTTTAATGTTTAAAGTTACTATAATTTTTTGTAGTTCATGAGTGAAAATTCTAGGCAAAAAAGTGTAGATCTTGCAAATCAACACGTATTTATGAGAGAAAATTTGCATGAGTGAAGTGTGTAAGAGGATGTGTGTGTGTGTGTGTGTGTGTGTGTGTGTGTGTGTGTGTGCGTGCGCGCGTGTGTGTGTGTGTGTGTGTGTGTGTGTGTGTGTGTGTGTGTGTGATGTTGATTCCAATAGGGACATACATACAATGCAGAGAAGCATAGTTTTTAAAAATCCTGAGAGATCTGAATTCGACTTTTCAGCACAGATTTTCCGCAATTGAAAATGTCAACTTGGCTTAACATGAGTCTTAATTCCATCATGACCCAGAGATTCTAAGTAACGTTTATAAAACTTCTTCTTACATAGATGCGCATAGGGTACTGCATCGTGTAGACGCAATGTTTTAGACGCAACGTTTCAGCAATATTATTATTATTATTATTATTACTATGTTAGTATTCGGCTCAACACAGGCCATGCCTAAAGAGCCGTAATACGTATATTAAATGTATATATGAAATGAATATGTATATTGAATGTATCTATGTATTATGAAAATAAATAAATAAAATAAAAATGTCGACAAAAAGAGAGAAAGAGACCAAAACAAAAATATAAGATTTAACTTTTGTATAAACATTTCTTGATGGAACTGCAATTTAATTTTTATTATTAAGGAGAAAATGTATCTATCATACATCGTTTTGCCACACATTCGTCTGAGTGATCGCATTTCGACTGCATTCAGATTAAAGTTTCACGATAGCAAAATCACACGAGGAAGTGATGAGATTTGTGATCGAAAATCTCTCCCTCCTCGTTTTATCCGACGAAAGATCCATCGTTCGATAGATTCGGTGTAAGTGATCGGATCGCTTAAGTGATTCGGATCGTTTAATGTGGATCTTTTAAATGCCAGATCCAGAGTGTAGACGCACACAAGACGTGTTTTAAAACGACACATGACAGCATTTGGATTGTCGCCATATTTTAACTTCTAAAATGGTCGTGCACTCATTTTTAAAATTGAAACAGACGAATTATTACCGTCCGAATGAAATAAAATGAATTAAAAAAAAACAGAGCATTTAAAATGTCGCTGGAACCACGTTTTTGAAAGTCCTCTTTGTCCCCATTTTTAGAAAAAAATATTGAACACGATAAAGAAAATATTTCAAAATTATAATTTAATATATCGAAGGGAAAAATTGATGCAAGAATATAAATTATACAATATTATGAATCTGGATATAAGAAAATCCGAGGCACTGGGACATTTTTCTCTTATAAAGAGGTCTGTTTTTTATTAGGGTAGGCAGCAGAGGTAGGAAATAAGGTAAGCTAGGTACTACTTAGTGAGGTAGAGCAGGTACTGGTTGCGTTTTTATATGTCACGCGGTAAGTTAGTTCACATATTTTTTTTTTTAATTGAGCCCGATCACACGACCAGCCCTGAGCGCGGCTGAACGTATTCTGATTTGAGCGCTTGAGACAAGTTTGAGATCTAAGCCTTAAGACACATATCGTAGTCATACAGGAGAAAGTGACCAAGTGCATTTTTTACAAAAACGTGATCTTCGACTATTTGATATCTTACTAGCTTAATATTGCCCTGAAAAAATACCAAAGGATATTAAACTTGGAAGTATAATATATTGACTTGTTAAATGTTTAACTGCATTGATGTTTATTTTCTTGCCGAGTAAAAGTGACTTAAATGCCCCTCCTGAACATTTGAACGTTTTGTTAGTTGGTCACTCTCCTGTACGACTACGAAATACATATTATTGGCAGTATTTAGTTTTAGTGTTACAAGTTTGATCTTACAAAAATTCCACTCAAGATATAAAACTAAATCCTCACCTCCCTATTCTACGGTATTTTATTTCGAATATTTTTTCTGCCTGCAAATCATTTGTCTGTGTGTATGTGGCATTGGAAAAACGCTGATGAAAAATACCACTCATTTTGATGATACTTATCGGCAGTGCAAAAAACGTGATTGTAATAATTAAAGGTGATTTTTGAAAACTTGCTACTTACTTCAAATGGAGGATACAGCGCATGTTTACGTATCGTACCGAGGGCGATTTCAGTTTTTTAAATAATCAAATTAATACCTAGTGAGAACCTATTCAGTTTCATACATAGATTTAGAGAACGATTAGTTTTTTTTATTTTTAAATGAGTACGTATGGGCAGTGAAAAAAACATGATTCTAATAATTCAAAGGCAATTTTTGAACTTAGTGTGCAGGTTTATATGACGATTTTTATTTTTATTTCATTAAAATCAATGCTTCTAATACATTTTTTAAAATTATAATCGGAGCGTTGTTGCGGTATAATCTCTTAAAGTCTCTTTAGGAGCTTAGAATAAGCTCGTTATGTATTATACAACATAGAATACGAACTTTTTGAAACGCAATAAATGTAAAAAAATATCTACTGTAATATTTTAAAATTATAAGCAGAGCGTTGTTGCGGTATAATCTCTTAAAGTCTCCTTAAGAGCTTAGAATAAGCTCTTTATGTATTATACAACATAGAATACTATCTTTTTGAAACGCAATAAATGTAAAAAATATCGTAGTCTACTGTAATATTTTAAAATTATAAGCAGAGCGTTGTTACTGTATAATCTCTTAAAGTCTCCTTAAGAGCTTAGAATAAGCTCGTTATGTATTATACAACATAGAATACTAACTTTTTGAAACGCAATAAATGTAAAAAAATATCGTAGTCTACTGTTATATTTCGTAAGACACTAAAGAAATAAATTCGGTGTAAGTAAATGATAAAATAATGATACATTTCATGTTTCAGTTAATATCATATTACTCGATATAAAACAATTCTTCAGT